>NC_056524.1:170408239-170424397 GCF_019175285.1 Sceloporus undulatus
GTCCGGCGCTATGGCAACCCTAGATGGGACCCTAAAGTGTAAAGATATACAGCAGAATATTAAAGTCAGAATTGTGCAAACCATTACATTCCCCATCACTATGTACAGGTGCAGAGGCTGGACAGTGAAGAAAGCTGACAGAAAGAAAAACCTATTTGAGATGTGGCACTAGAGAAGAGTGCTGAGGATACTATGGACAGCCAAAAATACAGCAAACAGGTCCTTGAACAAGGCAAACTTCAACTCTCCCTGGAAGCAAAGATGATGAAACTGAGACTGTGTTATTTTGGCCACATCATGAGAAGGCATAACTCACTAGAAAAGATGATAATGCTAGGAAAGGTAGATGGCAGCAGGAAAGAAGAAGCCCACACACCAGATGGATAAACTCAGCCAGGGAGGTCACAAGCCTGAATTTGCAGGGCCTAAGCACAGTAGTAGAGGACAGGATGGTCTTGGAGATTGTCTTATCCATGGGCAGTTGACAACAGTTTGTCTGTCACATAGTCCTCATGGGTTGTGGGGAGGGACAGCAGTTCTGTTCTTTTTGATGAAATGTGTTTTATCTTATATTTGTCACATGGGGAACTCAGTATGGTCCCTTATGTTGTAGTCAACCTCACTTAGATGTTTTTGAATCCATCTCCTTCCTTAGCCCACACTGTTTGTAGGAAGTACAATTTAAACATGTTTTGATGCACTGCCATATAGCAGAACCTGATAAAGTTCCTTTAAAAGAATTACAACTCAAAGGCCCCATTCTCACTGCCGCATTTGCCCTGGTTAGATCCGGTCCAGATTCGCTAAGCCGGTACCAAATCTCCTCGGAAAGAAGTTCCTACTAACCTTTGCCCCAATCGAATGTCTCAGGTGCAATTTACCCCGCTGATGTTCACTTTGCCAGAAGGAGTGCTTCAAGATGGAGCCTCCTTGTCGTCAGTCAAATTCACTTCCATGATGTGTCATGCAGCCATTCGCCAAAGACATGGGTGCTTTCCCCCCTCCTTTTTTTTAAAAAAATGTAGCAGCAATGTTCGCATATTCTGTCAACTTGTCAAATTTAAAAACCTCCAGGTGCGTGTATGTGTTGTGTGCCTTCGGGTCATTTCATATTATGGCAACGCTACGGAAATCCTATCCTGGGGTTCTTTGGCAAGATTGGTCCCAAGGAGATTTGCCATTGTCTTCTCCTGAGGCTGAGAGAGCGTGACTCCCAATCCTGCTCTGCCTCTGTTTTCCACCCCAAAATGCCATCTATCCTTCCTTCCTCTTTGGATCTCCTTGCCCTGCCTCCATTTTCCCACTCCAAAATGCCATCTATCCTTCCCTGTGAATCATCTTCCACAAGCATTCTCATATTCTGTCACACATATAGAAATTCTAAAAAATGCCTCTTGCAAAGCGCCTGGTGCGAGAGGGGAGGCATGTTCCACCCTCTGCCCTCCCTCTGACCTAAATCCCTCCCCTGAACTTGACCCGATCATGACCGGGTCCAAGTTCACATTTGTCATCAGCAGGGAAGAAACAGGTTTTCCTAAAAGACACTGGAAATAATCCACTTTCGGAAAAATCATTCTACGGGGGATTTGCCCTGGATTGAGTGTGCAAGACCTTAATTCTGATGTGTTTAAACCGGTGCCAATGGCAACTTCCCACTTTCAATCCAGGTTACAATTCAGTACAAAAGGTAGTCTGAATGGCCCCTCAGAATTACCCAATGGTAATGTTGGCTGGAGGGTAGTAGGAACTGATGTTTTTTAAAAATCAATATTTTCAAGCTGTGCCATACAGTCACATCTTTCTTTCTTTCTTTCTTTCTTTCTTTAAAAGCAAGTCACATACATGTATCCCTATGTAGATGTGTCTGCATGATACACCCAGTCCCAAACTAGGGGCACTATATCATTTCCCCACTGAAACAGCTTTGTGTTGTATTGGTATTTCTAAGGTAATAGGTGAGTTTCCCCTTTGAACCACTAGTTTAAAGCTCAGTGCCTGTTTTTCTGTTTTCTCCCTTTGGCAGGTTTTTTTTTTTGGGGGGGGGGGGTCATTCATCCTTCAAACCTTTCCCTTTGCCATGAGATTGAAACACTTTTTTTTACAGCACACTACAGACTCAGATAAGAATAATGATAATCCCCCACTGCTTTAGCAAGAGGTCAACAAATCCAATTTCATTCTTGCTAGCACCTGTTTAAATTGGTTCCTAGCTTCAGCTGCAGTAAGTACTCAGCTGAATACTCAAAACTATAGATGTACTGTAATGTGACTTTTAAGATCGGTGTGCCAACTCTTTTCTCCTTTTCTTTTTCTCCACTCTAAGTACTTTAGAAGATGCAGTTTGCTGTGGCATGCCACTATAACTGCAAAATGGATAGCCATGTAAATGTCAATGGTGGAAATGAGATGCCATGCCACAAAAAGAGGAATATCGTACATTCAGTAGACACATTCCAGGGAGAAATTATGTAATGTTCCATTGCAAAGTGATATTGGTAGGAATAACCTAACCTGGTGAATTTTATTCCATTGTCCATTCTGTGCAAAAGAAGATAATTAAAACCTGTGAGTGGCAAATCTCTTATGAGGGTGGATACAGCCAGTTTATGTATGTGAGTGAAAGACTGACATCTGTAAATAGGTTGTGTTGCTTATATTTTGTGCATACACACAAATGCTGTGTATTTGTCACAGTGTCACCCAGTGCAGTAACTCATGGTGTCATCCCCCCTTGACCTCTTCCTGTCTCACACCATACAGAATCCTTAGTAATCCTTTTTTGCACTAATGTTACCCATAAATCATAATTCCCTGATACCACTGAACGTAATACTAATAGTTGTGACATAAACAACTAGCAAAATTAAAATTATACCTTCAAATTACAATATCATTTGCATAACCTAAATATATTTCCACATACATAGTGAAGATTTGGTTAAAATGTGATGTTTTTAAAGAACATTTTAAAAGAATAAAAATTAAAAATATATATATTTTTTAAAAATTAAAATTTTTGAAATTTGAAATTTAAATTTTAAAAAATTCTGGGGCCTCTTCTTTCTCCTCCCACTGAGCCTCACCCCACTCCCACCATCTCTTACAACATTTTAAAGGGAAGAAGATGAATACCAGAGCCCATTTCTGCTGAAAAGTAGGTGTTTGAGGAACAGTGGTGTCACCCCCCCCCCTTTTCGGGTGTCACCTGGTGCAGTCCGCACCACCTAGTGACACCACTGCTGTGAATACCAGCTGGCCCACCTTAGTATGAGTTCAGATTTAGGTCCAGAAATGTTTATATAGTTGGGAGAATTTGGGGAGCACTAATGAAAAGGAGAATAATATCAGCACTCATGTATCATGGTCTTCACTGCCCAAGACAGGGAAAGGAGTTGGCATCAATAAGAAATGTTATACAAGCATTGGTCAATTATAATTTGTTTATTGTAATACATAGAAATAACATGTATTCTGATACTAGGAAACATTTTGTATGCTAATAAACTGAGATCATATACTAAGAAATGAAGATTATTGGGGAAAGATTTTATTGAATATGGGCCTGCCTGAGTTTTAAGATAATCAGGGAAGGGTTTTCTCTCTGTCTCACTACCATTACAGATATGTTTGGTAAGGACATAAGAGAAGGCCTTCTTGGTGGCTGCTCTCAGAATATGACATTCCTGCCACAGGAAGCTAGGTTGGCCCCTCTCTGTTCTGATGAAGTGGAATTGAGTCCTCAAAATCTTAAGCTAGAAATTTCTTTCTTGCAATAAGTCTCAAAAGTGCTACAGGATTATATTATAACATTTCCAGTGACTTTCCCTGGTATCACTGCTCACCATCTCATTCAGCCTTCCAGTAGTTATTTGGCGCATGAAACTGACATGGTAAAAAAAAAAACTTTGTGGGGGCTTTATCTTAAGGAACCAACAGACCTGACTTAAACATCTTGGGAGCTAGAACAGATTTGTTCAGGAGCCTGTGTGGTATAATGGTAAGAGTGCTAGGCTGAGATTTAGGTGAGCTAAGACAGTCCCTCCAGAACGCTAAACTGTATGCCCTTGTGCTGTTCATGCTCTGTCAGCCCATATAACCTGCTGGGGTTTTTATGAGGATAGAAAAGGAGAGAATCATGACACCTTGAGATGGGAGGAAATATGGGGTATAAATGTAACTAAAAAAATCAATTGCTGTATATAATGTATAAATCTAGAAATTTTAGTCAAAAAATAGACACACCCCCACCTCAAAACTGAATCAACTTATATACAGATCAATGTAAATACTGCACATTAACTCTTTCATCACCATATCTGAGTAGAGTGGTGAAAGACGAGAGCTTAGTCCATCCTGGGAGAACTTAAAAGAAGCACCAGCCCCTTCTAGTCTCTCTGCTATAGCACAGCTTCTGGCTTTTTTAAATGCCTGGTCAGGAAAATGGTAATGGTGACAGTTCTCTGGCACTTCCCCTCAAATGAGCACTAAGAAGAATCAGGCTTTGAAGGATATGAAAAAGACATTTGTGTATGTTTGTCAGTTTTTCTGAATTAAAATCAGGCAAAGTTACCACATTATAGTTAAAGGCTATAACAACTGTTAACATAGAGCCAGAACAGACAGCTGCTTCAGGCCACTTTGAAAATGTGCTGTTTAAATTAAGTATGTGTCCTAAGAGGCCAGAAGCTGCACCAAAGCCACGCTCCATTCCTAAGGGCTGGAGTGAAGCTTTGACATGGCTTCTGGCCTCTTTAAATGCATGTGTCATTTAAACAGCATACCTCCAAAGTGACCCAAAGCAGCTTTATTTTAGTCTGTCTGTTCAGGCTCATAATTGCCATTTCCTTTCCTTTGCCTTTTCACCTTTTTCTTAGCCATTTTCTTAGCCCTACCTGCACCTGGTCACCTCCCTCACACATTGCACAGCCACCACTTACCATACTTCCTGCCTCATCCATCCAGCCTTTAGAGTGAGCAGAGGTAGCTACGCCTACCAAAATTTTGCAAGTTCTTTGGCATTGTTGTCCTTTGCTGCATCCTTTACATCCTTTGTTACATGCCCCTAGGTTTTTTTTTTTACCATCAACTTGTTCACAGGTCATATCAAAATCCCGAATTTTGCTCCCCAAACCTGCCCTTGACTTATAAATGTAGTTGACTTATAGTTAAGTATATACAGTAATACATTTCAAGAACTCAGAGTGAATACAGGCTGTATGTCCAGTGTAGGGCAACCTCATATACAGGCAAGATAAAGGAAAGGGTGATTAGTGTTTTTGCCCTTTGCACAGCAATGATATATTACCGTAAAAGCAAGCTGATTTGACAATTATTTATGTATCATCCATGTGAGTTTTGAGAAGTGGATTAAAAAAGACGAGCTGTTGATTGGCTTACATTCTACTCAGGACCAGATCGTAACAGATCTTTAACCACTCAAAACAGCTCAGCTGGGCAGTACTGTGCAACTCCAATAGTTGGACATGTGGAAGCCTCACCCCTATAGTAGTCCTGGTCCAGGGGCTAACCCAAGGAAGCTGGGAGCTGCTGGCTGGGCCTCAGTCCTGCAAAGAGCCAGCTTCTTCTGTGGTGATGCAGCAGGAGTCCGTGGGTGAAGGCAGAGGTGGTGGGTGGACTATGCAGTCACTAAGTAGCAAACTCCCTCTCCTTCACTCCCAGATGGACTGTGGGATCTCCTGGCTCTCTGCAGGGTGCTGTGCAGCATGTGTTTGCCACAGCCTCAATCTATCTTTGGAACGGGGCGGCTTCAAGCCATCCCTTCTTGCCAAAGTGTAGTGCAGATATATCTCAGCATATAGAGTTTAGGTGTAGATTTCACACACAGTCTCAATTACCTTGAAACAAACTCTTATTTTAAAACATGAGAGCCTACATCAAGGGAATGCTCTTGTGTTTATCTTCCTTCCAGATCATTCAAGGCTCAGAACATGTGACATTCTGTTGTGTCTGTGAACCAGTTGGTGTTTTTTCTTGATCCATAAAATTTTTGCAAGGGTTAAAAAGCAGAAATGGAAACATTTCAAACCTTAGGAAAGAGGATGTTCAACTTCTACATAGGGGATCTTGAACTCACATCTAGTTCTGGAAAACATTAATACTTTTTTCTAAGTCCATGGCATTTTTATGTATATAAAGCTATTCCACATCATGTTTGGAGGTTTTATAGCTCCCCCTGAGCTTTATATTGTTAGATTCAAAGTAGAATCATATTAGTAGAAGCATCTGGATTTCTAATCAGAAAGATTTCTGTTTTAAATAATCCCAGTAAAAAGATTAAATCCATTCTAAAATGTTAAGATACTATGTTATCTGGTGACATAAAATGGCATACGCATAGCGAAGTGGTGTGAAGCAATTGTGCTGACTTCTAATTACAAATTCCCTCACTAACGGTCATTCACTACAGCTCTACCAAGTATGGTATTATCAAGCTTCGTTTATATGCAAATTAGCAAAAAGTGTTCAGGAAAGTCTCAGGCAATTTTGGAAGAAAGTACTCTTGAGTTGTGAAAAGATGAAACAGCACCAAGATGAAACCGCCACCCTCATTTGCCAATCTGCAAATGCCATTATACTCAGGCATCATATCCAATGCTGAAGGATGATGGGAATTGTGGCCCAACAATCTGTTTCTTAGCTCTGATCTTTTCCAGAAGATTTTTAAACAACTGAGTTAGTTTATATTAGATGAATGTGAACTAATTATTAAAGCCCTGGCATAACATAGAAGAATGCTGGTGGTGCAGTGGTTAAATGTCTGTACTGCAGCCATTCACTCACAAACTAAAGGTTGTGAGTTCAATACCAGCCAGGGCCTGAAGCTCGACTCAGGCTTGCATCTTTCCGAAGTTGCTAAAATGAGTGCCCAGCTTGTTGGGAGCAATTGGCTTACACATTGTAAACTGTTTAGGGAGTTAGGGTTGCCATAAGTCAGGACCTCCAAACCGGGACAAATGTAGGACAAATTTTTCTAATGTAGGACACATTTTTTAAAATGGCGGACACATGAAAAAATTGGTGCGCGGCTGCGCGCAGGAGGCAAACCGCCTCCAGCTTTGCCTCGTCCTCCACGCGGCCGCACGGCCTAGAGAAGAGGGGCAGAAGAGGAGGAGGTGAGTGGCGTGGCCGTGTGGGGAGGCAAAGGCAGACGGAGCCAGCGCCTCTCACGCGTGGGCATGCCACCCTCCCCGCCTCCCCGCACGGCCGCACCACCTTCCCCCTCCTCCTCCGCCCCCTCTTCTCCTCCTCCCCGCGCGCCCGCGTGCAAGAGGCACTGGCTCCGTCCGCCTTTGCCTCCTCTATGCTGCGGGCGGGCGCAAAGCCTGGGGGCGAGGGGGCGGAGGAGGAGGGTGGTGCGGGCACGCGGGGAGGCGCCTCCTCTGCCCCAGGCAGGCCTCGCTGTCCTCCTCTTCCTCCCCGCCTCCCCGAGGAGGAGGAGGAGGGCAGCGAGGCCGCTAGTTACATAATTCCCATTGAAAGCAGTGGAAGTGAGACGTCAGTTATGGTTGATTTTGAGGAATGAAGTTAAGCTACACAACTTTTGTTCGTTTCATAGAGTATCTGAGACAAGACATGAATGTTTCAGATCCCCTTGGAAAGTTCCTCTGGTACCCACAGTTCCCTGTATCATGCTATGTCAAGGTTTCTGGGAGTTGCAGTTTAAAAAAAATCCTCAAATAATAATAATAATATTTATTTTTATCCTGTCCCTCTGCGCAAGCGCACAACTAAGCGGCTTACACATAAAAATATCATTCAAAACATAACCCTCAATCACCACCCACCCCTTAACCGAGTTGCATTAACAGAACATACTTAAAACAACAATGAGAAGCCGAATAAACAGTGACTATACAAATTCAGGGTCCATCAGTTAAGTTTTTTATTTTTTAGTGGCTGGGCCATCTATTCAGGCCAAGCCTGCCAGAAGAGATCCATATTAACTACGCTTTTTGAACTGTCAAGAGGGTAAGATGACCGTCTCATCCGCAAGGCTGTCTTCCATACTCTGGGAGCGGTAGCGAAACAGGTCCTCTGGGCGGTTGCAGACAGCCTAGTTTTTAAGGTTGCAGCAGATTCCTCCCAGAGGACCTGATGGACGGGGTGGATATACAGAAGGGGCAGGCTTCAGAGCATAGGTTGGCCCAGCCATTAGGGCTTTAAAGGTGATCACCACGACCTTGTACTGGCCTGGAATCTACTGACAGCCATTAAGTGATCTTAGCATGGTGTTTTATAGGCGGGTTACCCAGACTGCCGTTTGGGGCAGCCTGCCACCCGCCTCTTTCCCTGCCGGATAGGCCTCAGTGGCTAGCAGCGGCCAGCCGCTGAGCTCCAATCTGCCGCTTTTCTGGCGCGCGGGGAAGCAGCAAGAAGCACTTCCTGCAGCCTGGAAAGCGGGTGTCCTTCGGGGCTTCAGCCCCATGACACCCCGTGGCGTCAGCGAGCGGCAGAAACGGGGCCGCTTGGCCGCTTTTCTCCTCTGGGTTGCTGGCACAGCCATAAAAAGCTGCGCCCAGTTGACACAAAGCTGGAAGGAGCTCTGACACAGAGCTCCTTCCCAGGGCCCGGCGGAAAGGGTGCACTAGGCCGCCCTCCGCGTGCCCCACTACAGTCACACACGCGCGGCCTCCATTTGGAGGCAGCAGTGTTGTGATGTCTCATGGCACTCCCGTGTGGACGGGCGCCGCAATTTTGTACGTGCTGAGCACGTGACATAGGGGTTGGGGGTGTGCGGAATGCCGCCGCCTTCTTAACCCGAGTACGTGCTCACAACAGACTTTGAGGCTTGTCTGTCAACGGGCCCTCTGTCTCTTCTGATGTACCAACAACCCAACCTGGCTGCCAATTCTGTACCAGCTCAAGTTGCCAGACCAAGCATGCAGGGGCTAGCCCCATGTATAGTACATTACGAAATCAAGATGCAGTTATCCAGCCACAAGTACCATGTTTCAGATCCCCAACTTCCCAGGAAGGTGCAGCTGGCAATCTCTTCATGTTCTAGTTTTTTCATACTGTAACCCATACACTATGGGATGCCTTGCTCAACTTTCCTTATGATAGTATGGGGCGATGGTATTCATCTCACCCAGTACTCACCAGATAATTGCTGCTCCAAGGATAATGGTAGGTTTTGGTAAGGCGTTTCAATATCTCTGCAAAGCCTGTTTCGCTTAACACCAATAGTGGAATAAAAAAAATAAGTGAATGGATACACCAATTTCATCAGCATCACTTACTCACTTATTCACATCATATGTCCATGCCTTTCCTCCAGTGAATGAAATGTGACATTTTCATCTTGGATCCCACCTCTGGAGCCCGTTCTGGAGCAACAGAACGCCAGAAATGAACTAATAAGAAGAAAAAATAATAATGTTTTATTGCTTACCTTGCCTCACTGCGTGAGGAGAGTACAACCACCGGTCATTCTAAATACACATATTAAGTTGCAATCTCTATGCAATATTTATATTACAATAGTAGGATAATAATTAAGTATACAACATTAATGTTTTAAAACTTCATGTTAAAACTGCCGGATAGGTCTGGCTGGAAGAAATGGTCTGCAAATTGTGTTTTATATTCAACAGGTGGTTTAGCGGTCAGATCTCTTCCGCGGCTGGTCATTCCAGTCTTGGGGCGGCCGATGAGAAGGTCATCTGGGTAATGGCTGCCAGTTGGGTTTTTGCGGCTGTAGCATGGCCCCCACCTGACCCAACCATGTAGGGCTTTAAAGGGCAAAACCAACAATTTGTACTTTGCCTGGAAACTAATTGTCAGCCAATGGCATGGGACTTGGTATGGGTGTAATCATGTTCACTCCTGGATTCCTGTAACCAATTTGGCCTACCATATTTTGAACGCAAACTGAACGTTTCGAAATGAAATGAAATAATAATACATTGCTCCCCAGAGACCCCATTTTTATCCTCTCAGTACACCAAGCTGGCTGTCATACTGCATAAGTAATGCACTTTGAGACCGCTTTAAAACTGGTCAGGGAATCCTGGGATTTGTTCTTTGTTGTAGCACCAGAGCTCACAGAAAGAGGGAAGGCTCAATAGCTCCACAAACTACAAGCCCGGAATCGCATAACCAGCGAGGCATAACTTAAAGCCAGGGTCAAACGCATTAATTCTCAGTGTAGAGGCACCACGAGAAGATTGGCTTAATTTCTCCATGGTGGGGTCCCAGCTCACAGGGTTCTTGAACTTGACTCTCCAGTGTCTTCGGAGACTTTAATTGTTACGACTAAGGTTTAAACGCATTTAAAACCTCTTTTTAAAAACAACATTAGAAAATACAAGTTAGCGGGTTTCAAATGCAAACTAAGACGGGTTCCTGTAAGGTAGTTAGGTCAGCATGACTGACGGATTAAAATCATAGACATCAGAATTGGAGAGACCACAAGGCGCACCAGTCCCAACCCCCTGCCATGGCAGAAACTAAATCAAGCATCCCCCACAGATGGACATCCAGCCTCTGCTAAAGACCACTAGGCAGGAGACCCGCACGCACTCCAAGGGGGGGGGGTTCCCTGTCAAACAGCCCTTATGTCAGGAAGTTCCTCCTATGTTGAAGGGGAATCTCTGTTTCGGTAGCTTGCATCCATTGCTCCGGGTTCTAGTTCGCACGCAGCAGAAAACAACTCTAGCTCCCTCCTTCAATGTGGACATCCCGTCACAGTTTTGAAAACAGCTATACCATATCACCTCTTCAGCCTCTCTCTCGCAGGCTAAACATCTCCAGCTCCCGATGTCCTTTTCTCATAGGGCATGGTGTTGCCAGACCCTTCACCATTTAGTCGCCCTCCGTTGGACACACTCCCAGTTTTCTCACACAGCCGTTTTGAATTGTGGTGGGCCTGAACTGGAACACATATGCCAGGGTGAGGCCTGACCAAAGCAGAATACGCCCAGTGGCACTATTACTTCCCTTGATCTAGATACTATACCTTCTATTGATGCAGCCTAAATCGCACTGGCCTTGTTAGCTGCCGCCATCACACTGTTGACGTCATGTTTCAAATTTGTGCGTCTACTTGGACTACCAAGATCCCTTTCACATGTAGTTTTGACAGGGAGAGGTCGCAGCCCTCCCCAACCTATGCCGCGAAAGGTCCTTGGCCGCACCCAGCAACAAATAGGTCAAGATCCGAACGGTGTTCAAATAAGCCACACCTTTATTTTCCGTACGGGGTGACAGCCCCGCCTAAATGGCGATTCCCAAAGACTGTCACATCCAATTGTCTTTCTTCACCATTTTATACATTCTAAAAATGCAAGCATAGCGAAACAGCAGGTTCCAAGTTAGCTTTTAACATTTCTTACAATTTCCTAAAACTAGTTTACGTGACTCATTCCTGCCTTCCTGCCTTCCTGGCAAGTGTTCCACAGTTCTGGTTAATCTTTCACAACCCCATCGTTCCTCCTACCTCTAGTTTAGCATTTGCATGGGCATGCTATGCTGTAAATCATTAAACTGCCCAATCGTTCTGTCAGTCAATTTCGGTGCCTGGCCGCTCAGTTTTCATTCAGCCAGGTGCACCCAGCCCGATAGCTGTACATTTCCATTTTTTCCGCCTCAGTGCAGTACCATTTACATTCCGGTGAGGAAATTCATTTTTGTTTACCTTTGGCCCACGTTCGAATCTATTAAGGTCATTTTGAATGTGCACCACTTCAGATTCTCAGCGGGGGCAGAGTATAGGTTCCATCTTATGGAACTCTTGCACAAACATCAGCCACCCACAACACGCAAATATCCTATTGCGCAATGGTGTCGTGGATGCCATTGTGCAAGAGGACCCGGGTAAATGTGCCCCAATATGCCATCCAAGCACAATGCCTATAGGATTGTGTTATCACACCAGATGCATAGCCGATGTCACACTATAAGTTACAAATCACTCTTGATATAGACTCAGCTGCGTGTTGTGAAGATAGTCAGAGAAATCTTGCGGAGATTTCTGAATTGGACCTCAGAGCCTTCCTATAGGAGCAATAGCACTGCACTGGCACCAACAGAAATAATCCAGGTTGACAGTGGCTTTAACTTCCATGGTGTCCAGTCTATGGTATTCTGCGGAACTGTAGTTCTGTGGGACGACATTTAGCCTCTTGTCAGAGAGCGCTGCTGCCCAACAAATACAGTTCCCAGAATTCCAGAGCAATTGAGCCATGACAGTTGTAGTGATAACCTGAATTGTTTTCTGTAAGGAGGATGCAGCCCCCATCTCTTCATGGGGGGGGGGTGGGGGGCAATTGTTGTTGTGTTTCTTGCTGGTTTGAGCGTTAGCCGTCTGTGTCTTCTACACCAGGGGAGAGTACCGCACTAGGGTAAAGCGTTCCCCAATGCGTTCTCACGGGCGCGAGCCTGGAACGGGAGGACGGGCCAGAACACTAGCTTTACCCGCGCCAACGGACACGCCGCCGTTGATGCCGGCGTTTCCAAAGTGTTCCCCAATTGTTCCGGGAGGCCAATTTTCTGGGAACGGTTTGGAACCATTCCCAGAAATGCGTCCCTGGAACACATGGGAACCACACATTTGGATGCCCTGGCGGCGACAGCGGCATTCCGCTATGCGGTAAACTAGGGTTCTGCGCCCTCATCCGTTCCAGCTTCGCACCCTGCAGAACGCATTGGGGAACCTTTAACCCTATTACGGTAATCTCCTGACTCTTTCTGGATGAGGGCATCAGTTTTCTGAGAGTGCATCCAAAGGTAAGCGTGGCCATTAAAAAGTTAGGGCTAACTTAAATCCTCTTTGATGGCTAGGACCAGCAAATTGCTAATCTTTCTCAAACATTGAATGCTATCTTTTGTTTGGCAAGGCACCATATGACAACCAAGGCTCCTGATGTATAGAGCAACAACCCATGACAATACCTTCTGTCCACAATTTTCCTCCAGGTCCAGCGTCCATTCACGGACAAAAACTGCATCGCCAAGATGAAGGCTGAATTGAATCTGCGTGGCATCTTGCTCTTGTGGATTACTCCCGCATGCATCCCCAACCCACAACCTACATTTTTCTGGCCCCACTTTAAAGCTGGCTCGCCCACAGCTGGGTTGCGTAGTGGAGATGTGGGAAACGTGAAAGAGTTTCCAAAGTCAGGCACCATGCAAAGACAATCTCTCCCTGCTTGACTGCAGGGCTGAACTTTGGCATAGCTCAATTCAAACCCACATTTCTGAATGTGCTGACTGGCTGAGTGACTGTTCCCTCACCTATTGCTTTTATAAATGCAAGGTTGATGTGTGTGATTCCCATGCGCGCATTCTAAGGAGGTTGTGCAGCCCGGAGGGAGGGCCAAACAGGGGTGAGTAAATTTCGGAATGTTTCAACAAGAACAGTCCCTGTAAGCATATTGAAAAGGCACATCTAGACAGTAGGTGTGCGTAGTTCGCTTAAGACAAAAGGTCTCCCAATTTCTCTTGTCCATAAGGAGAAACAGGCAAGCTGCTTCAGCAAGTGGCACAGCATGACTTGGTTTCTTCGCCAACTCCCTTGGTATATTTATTGCTTCAGCTCTTTACACTGGAGAATATTCCCCAACAGGTAGTGATTCTCACAATAACATGTGTGACCAACCGCAAAACCTCTGCTGCTGCCCATTTAATTTTCCAACACTGCTGTAACTTTTAATTTATATTTTTTATATGGAGCTTGTCTGAACTACAACATGTACAAGCCACAGGTTCTCTTAGAACTAAGAAGCAGACAACTTTAATATGTGTCTAGCACAATTCATGTCAAGTCTAGGGGATGTGATCAGTCCAAAAGGATATGCCCCTTCATCTTTACATGCTCAGTGTTGCAAACATATGCACATAAAGCTCTGGAGAAGAAATCCCATAGCATTGCCCATCCTTTCATTCAGTAACATTACAGGTGAGCTGCGTATGTTGTGTTCTGATGTGCTATAACCATTAAATTCCAGTTTTGTTTTGTTTGTTTAAAGGTAAGCCACTGTAACCATAATGGGCTATAAGTGGATCAACTAGGAAATTTAAAAGGTCTTGAACTCATATTTCACCCTGTCATGAAAGCCCAATATGCAAGAGAAATGGAGACCACAACTTTTTTGAGACATAAATTGACAAAGTACCTTGCTACAATTTCAATAATCTGGGTCAGTATTTTTCAGGAAAACAAGAGGTAATGCTTGGGCAGGTTCATAGGTAATCTAAAGACACAGATGCATCTATTCCATCTTTCATTCTTTATCAGCCATCTTCCTCAGAAAAGAGGAATGATGTAGGAAAAGCCTACAAACTAGAAGACGATATCTGGGACACACCATCACATTCCCTGAATGAGGCCCACAATAAAAGCCTAGCTGGAAGCCACCCCAGTTCCATGTTCCAATCCCCAACATATCATAATTAAAATGGCAAATTTGATATGAGGGATGAAAAGACCATCCTACCCGAGTCCTTTAGGAGTTGTTGGAGATAAATATCAATACCCGTCAAACGGTCCGGATTATGGCCTGGGCTGTCCAAATTAACCTCTGTCAGCTCCACTTTTTCAGCTGCTTTCAAAATGTCCTCGTTCTCTCCTCCATCATTGTCCTTAGCTTATTTCAAGTACTGGTACTGAGTGCACAGTGCCAATAGTAGTTTGCTCGCAACTATTCAGACAGAGGAAAGGAGAAGAGGAGGACATCTTGCTCGTCCTCATTAGGCTCAGGCAACAAACTGCCTCCATCTCTCCTACGTGCCTAGTCTTTCTCTTGAATAACATTTTGCCCTTGACCCCAACTTTGATAATGTTTGGGCAAATGTGTCGCGTCTTCATCTGTGAGATATCGAGGGTATGAAGGCAAACAACAGTACGTGGACTAGAAACAAATCAAGAGTTTGTCCTCTTACACCCAGGAGTTTCTTCATCCAGTAGATCCAGGCCTTTCCAGGTTCAAAGCATAAAGCTTCTTGGGTTTTCAATTTGAGGAGACCAGGCGGAGCAGTTCATGGATAGGCTCCTTTACCTTTCACTCCTCCGGCGTTACTCTCTCGCTCACTCATACACACAGAACACACAGGCATTTATTATACTTGCATTCAGACCAATAATAGATCTAACATCCACTCCTCTTACTTGCATATGCAAAATTTCCTGCTGATAGAGTTTTCTAATAAGAGTCGTTAATCACTGTATAATGAGAACAGCCTTCCAACATCATTTTGCACTCAGGTTCTCATCAGCAAATTCAACAAGAAAGGGATATAAAAAAGAAGCGGCCTATAGCAAAAGTGGTACCAGAAAAGAGAAGGAGTATGGAATGCTGGGAACAAGACCTAGGAGCATGAGGAGCAGTGGAGGACGTTTCCCTACAAATAACATACCAGACTGACAGTCACTGAGCAAGATTCAGAGCCACGCAAGAACCACAAGGTAGGTGGTTTGTGTGTGATTTCTTCAACTCTTGCCCTAGTTAACTTGTATTCCCTACGTGCCACAGGACTTTTATTTAGGCCGAGACCTGAATCTCTAAAACAGCCCGCCTTGCTTTTGCCAATTAGGACATTTTTTAGGGTGCGGTAGGTAAAACATGTCCAATTGCAGTCACAATTTTTACAAAACTTTTTTTTTACCTTTGAAAGTTAGAAACTGGCATATTGTGGAGTCCCACTCCCATTGGCTCCCTCTTGTTTGCTGCTAAAATACGTACCCTCCACACCTCCAGGAAACATCCAGGGGGCAGGAGCAGCTAGCTAACGTTGGTATATAGCAAGTACAATAAACACATCCACAATCCACTAAACAGTGACCTATCTTTATGTGGGCTAACCAAAACATTAAAAATATAGTTGTCAGCTTTCAACGTTCCATTGGACATTCATTTTCTTTATGCAGGATTATTTTTTTTCCAGTTCTCTTATCTAGGACAAAATAATTGTTCGAGAGGAGATTTTCACAGTTATAAGCAATAACAAATAGCACGTATATTTCTCTACCCCTTATCAGTGCGCTTCAGCACTCCCTATCAGGCTTGCCATACCCCGGCTGCACCCGTGCATTTCCCGATTTGGGGGGCCTGGCCCCTCTTCTCTTTTTCTTTTCCGGCACGGTGCAGCCCAAAACCGGGACCCCCCCCGGTTTGCAGCCAATGTTGCTTGCGGGCCTGC
>NC_056524.1:170424422-170487332 GCF_019175285.1 Sceloporus undulatus
GGATTTTGGATGTTATTGTACTTTGCTATATGACCAACGTAGCTGCCCCTGGATGTTTCCTGGATGTGGAGGTACCATATTTTAGCAGCAAACAAGAGGGAGCCAATGGAGTGGGACTTTACAATATGCGGTTTCTAACTTTAAAAAGGTAAAAAAAAAAGTTTAAAAAATTGTGACTGCAATTGACATGTTTTACCTAACAGCACCTAAAAATTTCCTAATGCAAAA
Source organism: Sceloporus undulatus (assembly GCF_019175285.1). Lineage (NCBI taxonomy): Eukaryota > Metazoa > Chordata > Lepidosauria > Squamata > Phrynosomatidae > Sceloporus > Sceloporus undulatus. The sequence goes on from NC_056524.1 coordinate 170,424,651, forward strand.
GCAAGGAGGCTTTTTGAGAGATTCAGTGTTCTCGGCCTAATAAAAGTCTCTGTGGCACTAGGAATTAAAGTTAACTAGGAAAGAGTTGACAGAAATCCCACACACACACCTACCTTGTGGTTATTGCGTGGCTCTGAATCTTGCTCAGTGACTTCAGTTTGTATGTTATTTGTATGGCAAACGTCCTTCCCTGCTCCTCATGATCATAGTCATTTGTTCCCCAGCATTCCATACTCCTTCTCTTTTCTGTACCACTTTTGCTATAGGCCTCTTATTTTATATCCCCTTTCTTTGTTGAATTTGCTGATGAGAACTGAGTGCAACAATGATTTGAAAGCTTTCCCATTATACATGAATAAAATATTATTAGAAAACTATATCAGCAGGAAATTGCATATGCAAGTAAGAATGAGTTAGATATATTATTTCTAATGCAAGTATAATAAATGAATGTGTGTCTCTGTGTGTATGAGTGAGAGAGAGAGTACAAGAAGGAGAGAAAGGTAAAGGAGCTATATGCATGAAATCTCAGCCTGGTCTCCTCCAAATTGAAAACCCAAGAAGCTTTTATGCTTGAACCTGGAAAGGCCTGGATCTACTGGATGAAGAAAATTCCTTGGTGTAAGAGACAAACTCTTGATTTTTCTAGTCCAGTACTGTTGTTTGCTTCCATACCCTCCGATATCTCACAGATGAAGACTGAGACACATGTGCCCAAACATTATCAAAGTTGGGTCAAGGTGCCAAATGTTATTCAAGAGAAAGAATAGGCAAGCTAGGAGAGATTGCAGGCAGTTTTTGCCTGAGCCTATGAGGAAGAGCAAGATTCCTCCTCTTCTCCTTTTCCTCCTGCTGAATTAGTTGAGAGCAAACTACTATTGCACTTTGAACTCAGTTACCAGTACTTGAAATAAGCTAAGGACAATGTATGGAGGAGAGAAAACGAGGACATTTTGAAAGCATCTGAAAAAGTGGAGTGACAGAGGATTAATTTGGACAGCCCCAGCCAAATCAGGACAGTTTGAGGGTATATATTTATCTCCCAAAACTCATAAAGACTCGGGTAGAGGTCTTTTCCTTCCCTCATATCAACTTTCCATTTTAATTATATATGTTGGGGATTGGACATGGAACCTGAGGTGCTTCCAGATAAGGCTTTTATTGTGCCTCATTCAGGGAATGTTATGGTGTGTCCAGATATCGTCTTCTAGTTGTAGGCTTTTCCTACATCATTCCTCTTTCTGAGAAATGATCTGATAAAGAATGAAAGATGGAATAGATGCATATTGTCTTTAGATACCTATGAACCTGCCATAAGCATACCTCATGTTTTCCTGAAAAATAATGACCTCAGATTATTGAAATTTAGCAAAGTTACTTTTCCAATTATGGGGCTTTCCAGACGGCCCTTTGGGACGTCCGGAGGACGTCCCATTTTAAAAAAGGGGCGTCTCTTTTAGACGCCCCTGGGCCTCGTACGGACTCCGTCCGTACAAGATGGCGCCGGCCTTTCTACATGGCCGGCGCCATCTTTACGCATCGGACGCACAGCGTCCAGACGCGTCGCGCCGCTGCTGACGTAGCGAGCGCGCCCCTGGCGCCTCGCTACGTCGCAAACGCGACGCAAAAAGAAGCTCCATTTTGGAGCTTCTTTTTTCGGTCCGCGCGGGAGTCGGGCCGTCTATAGGCTCCGGCTCCCCCGCGGACCTTCTGGCGGCGGCGGCAGACCGCCGCAAAGCGGCGGTGTGTAGCCCGCCTATGTCTCCAAAATGTGTTCTCCATTTCTCTTGCACTTAGTGATTTTCATGACAGGGTGAAATATGAGTCAAGACCTTTTAAATTCATAGTTGATCCACTTACCCATTATGGTTACAGTGCTTACCCTTTAAACAAACAAAACAAACTGGAAATTTAATGGTTATAAACATCAGAACACAACATAGCCAGCTCACCTGTAATTTACTAAATGAAAGGATGGCAATGCTAATGGGATTCTTCACCAGAGCTTTATGTGCATACTGTTTGCAACACTGAGCATGTAAAGACTGAAGGGGCATATCCTTTTGGACTGATCACATTCCACTAGACTTGACATGTAATTTCTAGACACAATTAAAGTTGTATGCTTCCTGTATTATAAGAGAAACATGTGCTTTACATGTTGTAGTTCAGCAAGATCCATATAAAAATATAATTAAAAGTTACAGCAGTGTTGAAAATAAATGCAGCAGCAAGAGGTTTTGCGGTTGGTCACACATGTTATTTGAGAATCACTTACCTGTGGGGAATATTCTCCACAGTGTAAAGAGCTAAAGCAATAAATATACCAAGGATGTTGGAGAAGAACCAAGTCATGCTTGCACTTGCTGAAGCAGCCTGCCTGTTTCTCTTCATGGACAAAGAAAATTGGGAGACCTTTTTCTTAAGCAAATAAGCACACATACTGTATAGATGTTGCCTTTTTCAATATGCTTCACAGACTGTTCTGTTGAAACATTCAGAAATTTACTCACCCTCTGTTTCCCTCCCTCGGGCTCACAACCTCCTTTAGAATGAGCGCATGGAATCACACAAATCACCTTGCTTTATAAAAGTCAATTAGTGTGAGGAACAGCTCACTCAGCCAGTCCAGCACATTCAGAAATGTGGGTTGAATTGAGCTATGCAAAGTTCAGCCTGCAGTCAAGCAGGGAGATGATTGCTTTGCCATGTGCCTGATTTGGAACTCTTTTCACGTTTCCCACATCATCACTATGCAAACCAGCTGTGGGCGAGCCAGCTTTAAAGTGGGGCAGAAAATGTAGGTTGTGGGTGGGATGCATGCCGGAGTAATCACAAGAGCAAGATGCCAAGCAGATCAATTCAGCCTTCATTCTTGGGATGCCAGTTTTGTCCTGTGAATGGACCTGAGACCTGGAGAAAAATTGTGACAGAAGGATCTGTCATGGTTGTTGCTTATACATCAGGAGCCTTGGTTGTCATATGTGCCTTGCAAACAAAATATGCATCAATTTTGAAAAGATTAGCAATTTGCTGTCCTTAGCCATCAAAGAGGATTTAAATTTAGCCCTAACTTTTTAATGCCACGCTTACTATTGAGCACTTCAGAAACTATTGCCCTTCATCCCAGAAAGAGTCAGGAGATTACCGTACTAGGGTAAAAGTGTTCCCCAATGCGTTCTCACGGGTGCGAGCCTGGAACGTGATGAGGGCCAGAACACTAGTTTACCGCATAGCGGAATGCCGCTGTCGCCGCCAGGCATTCCAAATGTGTTCCAAATGTGTTCCAGGGACGCCATTTCTGGGAATGGTTCAAAACCGTTCCCAGAAATGGCCTCCCTGGAACACATTGGGAACACATTTGGAACGCCCGGCATCAACGGCGGCGTTCCGCTGCGCGGTAAACTAGTGTTCTGGCCCTCATCACGTTCCAGGCTCGCGCCCGTGAGAACGCATTGGGGAACGCTTTTACCCTAGTGCGGTAATCTCCCATGTGTTAGAAGAACAGAGCTAAAGCTCAAATCAGCAAAAAAACAACAACAATTGCCCCCCACCCTGAAGAGATTGGGGCTGCATCCTCAATACAGAAACAATCCAGGTTATCACTAACTGTCATGGCTCAATGCTATGGAATTCTGGGAACTGTAATTTGTTGTGGCAGCAGAGCTCTCTGACAAAGAAGGCTAAATGTCTCACAGAACTACAGTTCCCAGAATACCATAGCACTGAACCATGGAAGTTAAAGCACTGTCAACCTGGATTATTTCTGTGGTGCCAGTGCAGTGTTGCTCCTATAGGATGGCTCTGAGGTCCAATTCAGATCTCCGCAAGATTTCTCTGACTATCTTCACAACACAAGCTGAGATCCTATATCAGAGTGATTTGTAACTTTATAGTGACATAGCTATGCATCTGGTGTGATACACAATCCTACTAGTGAATTGTGATGATGCATATTGGGGCACATTACACAGGGTCCTCTTGCACAATGGCATCCACGACACCATTGCGCAATAGGATATTTGATGTTGTGGTGGCTATGTTTGTGCAAGAGTCCCATAGATGGAACTATAGCTCTGCCCCCTGCTGAGAATATGAATGTTGCACATTCAAAATGACCTTAATAGATTAGAAAGCTGGGCCAAAGGTAACAAAATGAATTTCATCACAGAGAAATGTAAGGTACTGCACTGAGGGCGGAAAAATGAAATGTACAGATATAGGATGGGTGACACCTGGCTGAATGAAACTGAGAGCGACAGGCACCTGAAATGACTACAGAACGATTGGGCAGTTTAATGATTACAGCATAGCATGACCATGCAATCTAAACTAGAGGTAGGAGGAACGATGGGGATTGTGAAAGATTAACCAGAACTGTGGAAACTTGCCAGGAAGGCAGGAAGGCAGGAATGAGTCAATAAACTAGTTTTAGGAAATTGTTAAGAAATGTTAAAAGCTAACTTGGAAATATGCTGTTTAAGCTATGCTTGCATTTTTAGAATGTATAAAAGGTTTGAAGAAAGACAATTGGATGTGACAGTCTTGGAATCGCCATTTAGGCGGCTGTCACCCCGTACGGAAAATAAAGGTGTGCTTATTTTGAACCACAGTTCGGACTCTTGACTCTCTTTGTTGCTGGGTGCGCCAAGGACCTTTCCGGCATAGGTTGGGAGGGCTTGCGACCCTCTCCCTTCAAAACTACATGTGAAAGGGATCTGGTAGTCCAAGTAGACCACAAATTGAACATGAGTCAACAGTGTGATGCGGCAGCTAACAAGGCCAGTGCGATTTTAGGCTGCATCAATAGAAGTATAGTATCTAGATCAAGGGAAGTAATAGTGCCACTCTATTCTGCTTTGGTCAGGCCTCACCTGGAATATTGTGTCCAGTTCTAGGCACCACAATTCAAAAAGGCTGTTGAGAAACTGGAGTGTGTCCAAAGGAGGGCGACTAAAATGGTGAAGGGTCTGGAAACCATGCCCTATGAGAAAAGACATAGGGAGCTGGAGATGTTTAGCCTGGAGAAGAGAAGGCTAAGAGGTGATATGATAGCTCTTTTCAAATACTTGAAGGGATGTCACATTGAAGAGGGAGCTAGATTGTTTTCTGCTGCTGCAGAAACTAGAACCCGGAGCAATGGATGCAAGCTACAGAAAAAGAGATTCCACTTCAACATTAGGAGGAACTTCCTGACACTAAGGGCTGTTTGACAGTGGAACCCCCCCCCCCTTGGAGTGTAGTGGAGTCTCCTTCCTTAGTGGTCTTTAAGCAGAGGCTGGATGTCCATCTGTTGGGGATGCTTTGATTTAGATTTCCTGCATGGCAGGGGGTTGGACTGGCTGGCCCTTGTGGTCTCTTCCAATTCTGATTCTATGATTTTACATCAGTCAGTTCATGATGACATAACTACCTTACAGGATACCAGTCTTAGTTTTCATTTGATAACAGCTAACTTTGTATTTTTCTAATGTTTTTTTAAAAAGAGGTTTTAAATGGTTAAACCTTAGTCGTAACAATTAACGTCTCAGAAGACACTGGAAGAGTCAAGTTCAAGAACCCTGTGAGCTGTGGAACCCACCATGGAAATTTAAGCCAATCTCTCTGTGGCTGCATCTACACTGCAGAATTAATGCAGTTTGACACTGCTTTAACTGTTATGCCTCGATGTTATGCGATTCCGGGATTTGTAGTTTTGTGAGCTACTTAGCCTTCCCTCTTTCTGTGAGCTCTGGTGCTACAACAAAGAACAAATCCCAGGATTCCATGACAGTTAAAGCGGTCTCAAAGTGCATTAATTATGCAGTATGACAGCAGCTTGTGTTACTGAGAGGATAAAATGGGTCTGGGGAGCAATGTATTATTTATTTCATTTCATTTCGAAACGTTCATTTGGTTCAAAATATGGTAGCCAAATTGGTTACAGGAACATCCAGGAGTGAACATATTACACCCATACCAAGTCACTCCATTGGCTGACAATTAGTTTCCAGGCAAAGTACAAATTGTTGGTTTTGACCTTTAAAGCCCTACATGGTTTGGGTCCAGGTGGGAGGCAATTGCTACAGCCTGCAAAAACCCAACTGGCAGCCATTACCCAGAGGACCTTCTCATCGGCCGCCCCAAGACTGGAATGACCAGCCGGAAGAGATCTGACAGCTAAACCACCTGTTGAAATATAAAACACATTTGCAGACCTATTTCTTCCAGCAGACCTATCCAGGCAGTTTTTAATCATGAATTTTAAACATTAATTTTATACTTAATTATTATCCTACATATTGTAATATAAATATTGCATAGAGATGCAACTTAATATGTGTATTTTATGTAATGACCGTGTTTTAACTCTCCTCAAGCAGTGAGGCAAAGGTAAGAAATAAAAATTATTATTATTATTATTATTATTATTTCATTTCTGTGCTGTCTTTCTCCCAGAAAGGGATCCAAGGTGGATCATAGATAAAAGTCACATTTCATTCACTGGAGGAAAGGCAGGACATATATGTGATAAGTGAGTAAGTGAATGCTGATGAAATTGTGTATCCATTCACTTATTTTTTTTATCACTATTGGTTTAAGCGAAACAGGCTTTGCAAGATATTGAAACGCTTACAAAAACCCTACAACTTATCCTTTGGAGCAGCAATTATATTAGTATGGGTGAGATGAATACCCATCCCACTATACTCATCATAAGAAATGTTGACAAGGCTATCCCATAGTAGTATGGGTACAGTTATGAAAAACTAGAACATGGAAGAGATATGCCAGCTGCACCCTTTCCTGGAAGTTGGGGATCTTGAAACCATGGTACTTGTGCTGATAACCTCTCATCTTGATTTCTGTAATGTACTATACATGGGGCTACCCTCATGCTTGGTCTGGAAACTTGAGCTGGTACAGAATATGGCAGCCAGGTTGGTTTCTGGTACATCTAGAAGAGACAGAGGCCCGTTACAGACAAGCCTCAAAGTATGTGCTGAGCACGTACTAGGGTTAAGAAGCGGCGGCACTTCCGCACACCCCCAACCCTAGTACGTGCTCAGCACGTACAAAATGCCGGCGCCCGTTCCACACGGGAGCTGCCATGACTACATCACAACCACGCTGCCTCCAAATGAGGCAGCGCGGTTGTGACGTAGTGGGGCCACGCGAGGGCGCCTAGTGCACCCTTTCCGCGGCCCTGGAAGGAGCTCTGTGTCAGAGCTCCTTCCAGCTTTGTGTCACTGGGCGCAGCTTTTATATGGCTGTGCCAGCAACACAGAGGAGAAAGGGGCCAAGCGGCCCCTTTCTCCTGCTCCCTGACGCCATGGGGTGTCCTTGGGGCTTGAAGCCCCAAGGACACCCCTTTCCAGGCTGCAGGGAAGTGGCCTTTTGCTGCTTCCCCGCGGCCAGAAAAGCGGCAGATTGGAGCCTCAGCGGCTGCCGCTCTAGCCACTGAGGCCCCGATCCGGCAGGGAAAGAGGCGGGTGCAGGCTGCCCCAAACGGGCAGTCTGTAACCCGCCTATATAACACCTATCTTAAGATCACTTCACTGGCTGTCTATTAGATTCCAGGCCCAGTACAAGGTGTTGGTGATCACCTTTAAAGCCCTAAATGGCTTGGGTCCAACCTATCTCTGAGACTGCCTCCTTCTGTATAATCCACCCCTCACACTCAGGTCCTCTGGGAGGAATCTGCTGCAACCTTTAAAAACTAGGCTGTCTGCAACCGCCCAGAGGACCTTTTCAGCTACCGCTCCCAGATTATGGAACAGCCTGCCGGATGAGATCCGTCATATTACCATCTTGAACAGCTTCAAAAAGCTATTAAGATGGATCTCTTCTGGCAGGCCTTTCCTGAATAGATGCCCAGCCACTAAAAATAAAAACTTAACTTGATGACCCCTGATTTTGCTATAGTCACTGTTTATTCGCTTATCATTGTTGTTTTAAGTATGTTCTTTTAATTGCAAATGGTTTAAGGGGTGGGTGGGATTGAGGGTTATGTTTGAATGTATATTTTTAATGTTGTAAGCCGCTTAGTTGCGCTGCGCAGAGGGACAGGATAAAAATAAATATTATTATTATTATTTGAGGATTTTTTTTAAACTGCAACTCCCAGAAACCTTGACATAGCATGATTCAGGGAACTGTGGTGTACCAGAGGAACTTTTCCAAGATCTGAAACATTCATGTCTTGTCTCAGATACTCTATGAACCAACAAAAGTTGTTAGCTTTAACTTCATTCTCAAATCAACCATAACTGAAGTCTCACTCCACTGCTTTCAATGGGAATTATGTGACTAGCTTGGTGAACTGAGCCTCAGACACCTGAAAAATAAAAATGTCTGCGCACAGGCTGTATTTCCAAGCATCACACACCCCCTTATCCCGACAGCCACTGTCACTACGTTCCAAAGCAGCACAGTCCAAGAATGACATCAGAAGGGAAGCAAAGGGAATAAGTTGCTAAAGCAACCAGAATGCCTCAGGCTTGAAGTGGGGAAAAATACATCTGATTCCAATTATCTCGCAGCAGCTCTGAATATCTGCATTTTGGTCCAAACTGATGATGTGTCAGCAACGTCACCTGATTTTGTGCCGATGGGTTTTTCCAATTAACCCCTTCGCAGTCAGTAGACAAGCATTCGGAAAATAGCCTAAAGAAATACAAGCATTCAACCAGAAAGAACAATTAAACAGAGGAATATGTAACCAAAGCTTGGAGACATTTTTGGACTACAATTCCCAATTTTTTTCCAGCAGGCAGGGACAGTGACAATGCTGGCTGGGAGATTAAGTCCAACAAATAATTTTTCCAAACTCTGGACACATTCTTAGAGGAGACTCAATTCCTTTTCTCGCAAAGTATTGTGATACTGCACAGGTTCTTTCTAAAAAATATATTCATTCCAACATATAGGAGAGGAATCCTGATGTCCCTGTGATGCCATTAATTTGTCCGAGGGAGGCGTCTTCCTTGACCTGATGCTAACTTTCTTATAGTCTCATTAATCCAACAGGGATTTTCAGAATGTCCTGATTTACATTTTCCCACCAAGAAAAGAAGTTGAGATCAAGTTTGTTGTTAATTGCCCTTGAGTCAACCTTGAGTAGATGAGACATGTCCAAGACACCCTGTCTTTCACCACTCTGCTTAATTTAAGCAGACTCATGCCTGTGACCTCCCGAATTATAATATATTTTTATAATAATAATAATAATAATTTTTATTTATATATATCCCGCCTCTCCCTGCGGATAGAGGTGGGAGAACAACACAAATATAAAATTACAAGTAGTTAAAATACATTCTCATTATTTAAAATTATTTGGGGAACCATAACTGGGAAATATTATTTTAGCTATTATTATTATTATTATTATTATTATTATTATTATTATTATTATTATTATTAATTTTATTCATATCTCACCTTTCTCCTGATACAGGGACTCAAGGTGGCCAATGACAAATTTAATACAAATTAAAAACAATACAAAAGCATTTGTAAAGTTTGACAAACAGTTTGTAAAATTTATAACATTAAACATTAAAAATATTAAAATATTTAAAAATTGTAGTACTGTATATACGAACCTTAAAATCTGAACCATACACCATTTAAAAGCCCAACATTTGTCAATCTGAAAAAGCATGACGGCACAAAAACATTTTTACCTTTTGCCAAAATGAGAGCAAGTATAGGGCCATCCTGGCCTCTGTAGCGAAGGAGTTCCAAAGTCTGGGAACAGCCACTGAGAAGGACCTTTCCTTTGTTTCCCCAAATGAGCCTAAGAGAGTAGTGGAGGAGAGAGAAGGGCCTCTCCAGATGATCTTGATGCTTTAATGAGCTCATAAGCGGAGATACGGCCCTTTAAATACCCTGGATCCATATAGGGCTTTATAAGGCAAAACCATCACTTTGAATTGTGCCCAGGAACATATCAGCTACCAATGGAGCTGTTGCAGCAAGGGAGTTGTGTGGTCCCTGTGGCCAGCTCCATAACCTGATTGAATCTCTTTGGAGCAACTGACGTTTCTCAGCACTTTTCAAAGTAGAACACATTACAGTAATCCGAATGGGATATAACCAAGGCATGTGCCACCATGGGTAGATCTGACTTCTTCAGGAATGGGCACAGTTGACACACTAGCTTTAATTGTACAAAAACACTCATGGTCACTCCTGAAACCTGGGCTTCCAAGGCTTAGAGATGAATCCAAGAGTACCCAAAACTGCCAGAGTCTAACCTTTTCAGTAAGTACAAAATACGCTTCATTACTAAAAGGCTTGAGATAAGATTGGCAAGTTCTGGCCTGTGAAAGCATATCTACATCATATTACATATTGGGCCTGATACACACCGCCAGGAAGTGGTGTCCTGGTGGCGACAGTAGGGCTTGGAAGTGCGCACCAACCACATGCTCCCGAGCCCTACTACTTGCAGGTGGCACCGCTATTGTGTGGCACCACACACACAGAGTGCGTAGAGATGACGTGTGGGTGTCTCAGCACCCACACATCTTTTAGCAGAAGCAGTGTTGTAAGGGCTGCATCGCAACCCTTATGCCACTGCAAAGAAGAATCCTCTCTAAGTGGCTTCTTTTTGGCTGCACAGCTGCTCCGTGTGATTAGGTTGCCCTGGCAATGCTGCGCAGCCAAAAGGGCCGGCATTTCCCTGCCAATCTGTACTGCACCAATGTTAGCATTTTAAGGATGTTTTTCACCTTCCATTATGGAGCTATTATCTCTGGTTCGTTTGCAGCAGGTCTCTCCTTGTGGTGGTCCCAAGAAGGCAAAGTTCAATGCCTAAAGAAATCCTGCTGGGCCCATGTGTTTTGATTTTAAGAAAGAAGTGCAATGAGTTTTTCGTTCAAGGGTTTCTTGGGCCTGGTACAGATGGGCCTTTAATGCGCTCTCATCACGTGTGAGGGTTGCCTGGTGGGCAGAGTGCCCAAACGTCCTGCAACCCTTGCATGTGATGAGGGCGTAACAATGGCGGCGTCCTGCTTACATGGGTGCAGCCATTGTTACGTAAGTTCTGTGCGGCATCTGCTTGGCGCCACACAGCACTTACGTAATGAGTGCACCAGTGGTGCACTTGTTACGCTGCCACTGTGGCAGAAAGAACCCGCTTTTTGTGGGTTCTTTTTCCGCCGGCGGGAAGTCGCACCATTTGAGGGCTGTGGCTTCCCTCCGGTGGAAAAATAGGCACCGGCACGCCACCCTTTTTGGGCAGTCTGTACCATGCCTTTGAGACCTTTTCTGATATATTTGTTTGTAATTTTTGAATTATATCATTTTCATGGAACTAGTATGTTCCTTGTAGGAGCCCTGATGGCACAGTGGTTAAATGCCTGTACTGCAGCTATTCACAGCCACAAGGTTGTGAGTTTGATCCCAGGGGCTCCAAGGTCCACCTCAGCCTTGCATCCTTCCATAAATCGATAAAATGAGTACCCAGTTTGTTGGGGGCAATTAGGTTACACATTATAAATTGATTAGGGAGTGCTTATGTGCATTGATAAGTGCTATATAAATGTACTTGTTAATGCTATTGCTGTTAAGGTTATGTATTATTAGTAGGTTCAATTCTTTGGAAATAGTTACTTGAGTTCTTTGGAAACAGGAAGTTGCAACTATGTCTGTATTTCACTAGTGTACCATGGGGCTTACTTCCAATAATTATGTGAGTGTGACCATGTACTACAGTGGGACCTCCACATTCACTGGAGTTAGGGGCACAGGACACCCATGAAAGAGGGGGGAAAAGGTAAATAAAAAACACTATTCCTGATTCACATGGTGGCCCTGATTTGATTTGGGTAATTAGGACCCAATCTGACCCACTTCAGAACCCAAATCCAAATCTAGATTCAGAAATCTGATTCTTTGGGTCTTCCATTGAGCTGCAACTGGAATTCAAAACAGCTACAACTTTTTTTTTTACAAAGATGAAAGGTGCATGAAATTTGGAGATCTGGTAGCCCTTTCAGATTAAATAACCCTTGCCAAATTGCAGACAAGTACTTTTAAAATGATTTTTAAAACACATATAAATGCTTTTGAAACACCAAGCTCTCAGTTCTGACAGCTGAGGATGCTAAATACCACCATCTGTGATGTATGCAGGCAGGAAGACGGGGATCTGCTGCTACCAGCTACATATAGAAAAGCAGCACAAATCTGTTGAAGGTAAACAAATATTCACCTTACACCATCTATCCACCTTATCATCACACCAGCGATCTCATACCATTTCCCCTCCACACCCAGCTGAATGCCCCAGGTACATGGTATCCTCAACACTCTTCTCCAGCACCACATCTCAAATGAGTTTATCTTCTGTCAGATTTCTTCATTGTCTAGCTCTCACATGGTGATGGGGGTTTTAATGGCTTGAAAGATTCTACCTTTAGAGCTCAGTTGTATATCTTTACACTTTAGGATGTTGTCTAGTTTGTTCATGGCTGCCCTTCGCATTCCTACTTTTCTTCTTATTTCTTGACTGCAGTCTCCTTTCTGATCAATGTTTGATTCAAGGTATGGGATATCTTTAACTGTTTCAATTTCCTCATTATCTAGGTTGAATTTATGTAGTTCCTCTATGGTATTATAGTATATTATTATTATAACATTGTATATTATGTAATATATAATGTATTTTTTATTTATTTTTTTGTATTTGTTTATCCTAGAATATTTTCTGTCATCTCCTGGTATGCTCAGAGAATTTTTAGACCAGCTCCCCAAGTCAGTTTGTCAGGAACAAAATCTGGGATTTTTCCATCTGTCTGAAGGTGCCCTTAGGTACTTTCTTCCACAACAAGAGATATACTGGACAGAGTATGTATGTATGTGCCTTCAAGCCACCTGTAGACATATAGCGACTCTATGAATTTTATAGGGTTTCCTTAGGCAAGGAATACTCAGAGATGGTTTTGGCAGTACCTTCTTCTGAAATACAGTCTATAGCATCTGGTATTTCATGGTGGCCTCCAATTACTAACTAGAGCCGACACTTCTTAGCTTCTAAAATCAGATATGATCTGGTGCCTTTAGGATATTCAAATCTCTATGGTGAAATGATGCCAATCAAAGTGCAAACTTGCAGCCTAGTTACCATGGCTGAGCTTGTCAGTAGCATCCATAATGACTCCATGTAGCTTTGTTCCAGAGCATTCTGGGAAATTTAAATGGCCATTTGTTCCAGGAACCACTGGTGCTGTTCAGAGAGCACCAACTGCAGCCTGCTTTAGCCAACCATCACCATTAGATAAGCCTGCAAGAGCCCACCAGGGGGCAGCCTTAAACTTGGAGTGGTGCTGAACAGGGCATATCTTTTCTGGAGATCTGATGTGGAGTAGCAGATGTGATGCCTGGTTGTACCTGCTGCTTTCTATCTGTGCTCTATGTCTTGATGTCAATGTGTGCCTCCAAGTTATTTCCAACTCATGGCAACCCTAAGGCTATTGCATAAGAGCAGCCCACCTCCACCAGCAACTACTGGTGGGACTGGGCTGCCTTCCAGATATGCTGGCTCAGCTGTCCAGGTGGTAAAGAGAGTCACCTCCCTTTCCCACTTGCCCAGTAGCTCCACCAAACCCATGAAAGGTTGTGGGGCGAGAGGAGTATCCCACCACTGCTAGTGGTTGCTGGTGGGAAGAAGCTGCCTTCTGGGTTTGGCATCTCTGTTGGCCAGGCAGTAGAGAGACCCACCTCTCTTTCCTGCCCAATAGGCAGCTCTGCCAGACCTGGAAAAGGCTATTAAAGAGAGGACGGGGGGTATTTAAAAAAATAATCCCCACTGGGTGTCAAATATACTAGGTAGGCTCTGGATTAAGTGTACGGGCCTCAATTCAGTTTAAAAGTGAGGCAGAAAGCAAAGAGAGATTCTGTTTTTTGAGCTTTGTCATTGTATTTATAAGGATTCTATTGTGTTATTTCAGAATGAACAGAACAGCACACACAGAGACACAAAAACCTTAAAAGGAAATCCTACTGGGCCTTTGAGCTGTGATCAATAGCAGCCTTCCTGGCACCGGCCAGCCATGGTGTTGATGATACCTTGTCTGAGTCAATAAATATTCTAGTGCTTTCAAGAACACCATCAAGAGAAAAGAGCTTTTCATGAGAATCAAAATCTACATGTTGATTTTAATTTTTTTTAAGCCTGCTGTGAGGCAGCAATGAATGACCTGTATGAATGTATTGGTAAGGAGCTGCTTAGGAATACCCAAGGCCTTGAGTATGCTGGGTGGAATTTTTGACTTGAATCCATTGCAAATCACAATTGGCTATGGTTCTTGCTTCCATTTCAAAACACAAATACGAAGCTTGCTATGCAGCATCGGTGTGTGTGTGACAGTAGTAAAACATGTAAACAAACAGGTGTCCAAATTTCCCTTAGCCATTTAGGGTTTGTTTGAGGTTGTTTTTTTTTTTTAATCCAGGCCTCTATAATCAAGTATTTCCTAATATCTGCACACCAAAAACATGGACTATGTGACCAGTTATTTCTGGTTTATGGCAACCCTAAGGCAACCTGATCATGGTGTTTTTCCAGGGCTGAGAGTATGTGACTTGCCCAGCGGCACCCAGTAGGTTTCCATGGCCAAGCAGGGAACTAAACCCTGATCGCTAGAATCATAGTTCAACACTCAAATCACTATACCACCCTGGCTGTCTTTGCCTGGTAATTCTGCCTGCCCATTTTCTCTAGGTGTCTAAACTGCATTTCTAAGTGCTTAATTGAAGCTTGAAATCACTGCAGTGCCAGAAATTTAGGGAAATGGAAGGAAATGTTTATTTTAGGGGAAAGAACTCTTTTTCAGGGGGCAGTGTTCTTTTCCCTCTCCCACCAACTACACTCCATACCCTCCAATTGCCCCAGTTTGGCAAGGACAGTCCTAATTCAGCCTCTGTCATTTCACTTTTTAAGGTGCTTTAAAAATGTTCCAGTTTTACTCTCCTCTTCCCACTTTTCTCTTTTGTCCTCAGCTTACTTCAGTTTCTGAAAGCTGAGTTCAAAGCATGAAAATAATTTGCATTCAATTAGCTTAACAATGAGGTAGAAAATGGGAGACGTGGAATCTTGCCCTTCCCAGTTGGCTCAGGCAAAAGCAACCAGCTGTATCTCTTTGTGTTCTTCCTCAGGAATAACATTTACCATCTTGACGATACTCTGATCTTGCTTTGCCACACGCATCTCAGTTTTCATCTGTGAAATATTGGAGAAACCCCAATGGCCAGAGAAAGCTCCACTAATGTAGATGTAATACCATTTATATTCCTGCTGGCAGAATGATCTACAACAGGAGATTCAATGATTAGAAATAGTCTTAGATTAACAAGATCCAAAGCTGTCTCATACCTTTTTGTGTGTGTGTCTTCCTCCAGGGCCATTCCTGTCATTAGGTGGAGTAAGACTGCTGCCCCAGGCAGTAGATTTGGGGTGTAATGAAATTGTTAATGATTTAATTTGTTATTATTCTTTTTTTACAATCGGAAAGGGTGTTTGTGGGATTTCCTGCCTCAGATGTCAAAATAACTTGACTTCCCAGGATACTGTAGACTTCAATGGCTGGTGGCAGTCGTGGTCTATGAGAAGAAAGGAAAAACTTAACAATAACCTAACATGCATACAGTGGGACCTTGGTTTCCACTGGTTTCAGTTTCAAACCCAGGACCCACCAGTGTATACCAATGGTTTGGCAAAATGATATCGCTTATATAAATAGGCAAAATCAAGGTTTGCTTTTTGGATTTTTAAAAAATACATATATTTTCATACTGTGGATGGTTGAATCTGTGGATAGGGAGGGCCAAGTGTACAATAGAAAGAGGGAGAGAAAAAGCTTTCACCCTGCTTTCAACAAACTGGCAAGAAGTGATTTTAGCTGCTCCATGGATGATTCACAACCCACAAAATCTTGCTCTTCGTTATCATTTGAGTCTTCATTTTCCACATGCCCATTTATTGTTTCAAGCTTTATTCCTAATGCACACCTTTGCTATTTCTTTCCTTTATCCCTCCCCTCCCTTGCTGCTATAAAGAGGAGCCTGGTGGACTGAAAAGTGATAAACAAATTCCTTAAATAAATAAAATAAAACTGATGGCATGATGCAACTGCTTTTTAAGAGGCTAGAACAAAGTTTCAGTTCAGAGAGAGGACAGCTCCTTTTAGTCCAAGTTAGTGACATAAACTATTGTGCTCTGTCTCCCTCTGCTGACCTGAACTTTGGGAGCATAAACCAGGGAATTATTTTCATCTTGGTCCCATGTTGATAGCTCATGTAAATATATCGCATGAACATTTTAACATTTGCATTTATTTTGTGAATTTAGTGCATACTCACCTTCAACAAATAAGTTCCCAAAGAGGTTTGAGCATGAAACAGACTGGGTAACATGGCAACTACTTTTTATCTCTTAAATTAAGAAAGATTGCTGCACCTGCTATATCCTTGAGCAAATTGTAGTTGGCATTCCAATTTTTTATAAGTAGATTCTTAAAAAAAATTGTAACCACTGCTTTGTATTTTTTTACCTATACTTTTTGAAGATGATTAACAAGTATTTATTCCAAACATTTCATGTTTTGACTTGGAATTACAACATTAAACTTATTTACTATAAGAAAATCATGCAGTAAGTTTAAATGCAAAAGTTAACTGTTGTGGTCTTCCTCATAGGGGATCTTTAGAAATGGAGAATCTCTAGGTCTGAGGTATTTGCAGTGGCCCGAAGAGATAAGTTTTATCACCTTCTCTAGTTCACATATTGAAAATTATACCTAGTTTTCTTCTCTTGCTGATAAATGCAGTTTACCAGGAATAAAACAGAATAAATTAACAATCTAAGAAGCATCTGGAAATTGTGGGGCAGAATCCCTCAACGGCAGGCATATGAGCACAGTGGAGTTTCAGAATGATCTCTAAGTATGACTTTGGTGGATCCAAACAGATGTCCATTCCAACTACCCCACCCCAGAACTAAAGTCCATCTGGTCTTTTGAAGAGGCCAGGCAAGAGAGTCTGTGGGAAGCTGGAGTAAGAGCAGACTGGGAGTAGCTGTCTTTGCATTTTGTCACCTGCATCTGGTACTAATGAATATACCAGTGATGGTGACCTTTTAGAGACTGAATGCCCAAACTCAGTGATGTTCCCACACCGGGTGTCCCCCGATTCTGAGAGCGGGACTTCCAGGGGCAGGACTTCCAGGGGTGGGATGGTGGGACTTCCGGGGGTAAAAATATGCAAGGAAAAATAGAGAACCTGACCAAATAAAAATTCAAAACAAAACAAAAAAGCCACTCATGTAAATATTAAATCCATTCTTCTCAGCCTTGCTCAAAGTGAATGAACTCTTGGAATCCCTCCTGGACAGCCAGGCCATGAGCCCCACTAAGTGACCTTGGGCAAGTCACACAGTCTCAGCTTTAAATGATGGCAATGGCAAAAATCCTCTCTGAACAAATCTTGCCAAGAAAACCCAGGATAGGTTCGCCTTAAGGTCGTCATAAGTTACAAATGACTTGGAGGCACACAACAACAAATGTCATAAAGCACAAAAAGCACACTACAATAACAATAACAACAAATATGTAATGTAGAGAGCCAGCATGATGTAGTGGCTTGAGCGTGCAATTGTAATGGGGCAGGCTATTCAAATAAACTTATTTACTAGTACATGCCACCTTTCTTCTATTTTGGACCCGTGACAACTCACAAAAGGTACTTAAAAATAGTACAGTTTTAAAAACACAATTAAAAAATCACATTAGTGTAACATGTTTAAAATATACTATAATTAAAAACACACCAAGTTAAAATGTTAAACTATTGTAAACCTACAAAAGCAAACACCCCAATAAGAAGTCTCCCAGGATGCAATTACAAATGGAGAGCCTGCCTGAAGAAAAATGTTTTTGCTTGACAGTGAAAGAGAGCAGGCAGGGAGATCCAAAGGTTGGAAGCAGCCACTGAGAAGGCTCTCTCTCATGTCCTCTCCTCACCAGGTGAGTCTGTGATAGTAATGGGACTGAAAGAAAGCCTTCATCTGAAGATCTTAAAAGTTCTGGCAGATTCATATGGAGAGATATGATCTTTCAAATAATTATAATTGAAATAATTTCAATAATAAATATTAAAATACTATGGAATGGAGACAGAGCATATATAGCCTACCAAGCATTGGACTACATTACTGCATTAGTTTTGGTGAAGCACAATAGCAATTTGCAGTCCAACAGAACGGAGGTGGGCCACACATGCGCCTGTTCTATGAGGAAGGGGCATGTTTTCACCATGTCTCTTCCCTAGCCATTTCAGGGACAGTACTCAGTTTTCATGTTCATACCTTCAAAGCAGTTGTCTTTAAACAGATGTCCTCCAAAATGTGTTGGATGACAAATCCCATAATTTCCGATCAGTATGGCCACTGGGGTTGTAGTTACCAGGCTGAGGAAGATTGCTTTAAGTATTGCATGCAGTAAATTGAAGAATATCGTGCAGAGGGGAGGGACTGCACTTGTATAAATCAGCTCTCCTATCTATGCAAGTAATCACTGCATTGGATAGGAAGCCTTTAAGAGAATTGTTTTATTTTGGCAAGGTAAAAGAAAAAATAATAAAGCTTTCCTTAATCCATAGTTGATTCCAGGTTGATGAAGACACATTTTAAAGATCTAATTTTCAAATATAATTCTGTAAAAAGAAAATGGTTCAACATAATAGCCAATAAATAATAAAATTAGACAGCCAGCAGAAACATTCCATAAATTTAAATGCCAGGTAATTAAAAATATATTCACAAAAAAGAAATATAAAAGGTCCTTCCAGACTGGTCTAAAGCACAGGTTTTTGCTACATATCTCCTTCGGTTTTGCTGCATGTTGTCACATCTCTCTCTGCCTGTTCCATTCTTTTGGATGCCTGTTTGTAACAATTTTGTGGATATTTCTCTGTGTGTGTTTGACAAAACACTGGGATGTGGTTTGCTCAGATGGTCCTATGTTTTGATAAGCAATTTTTCTCCCTCTGAATTTTTTTTCTGCTTAGAATTATGGCACTATAGCGTCAAAGTGCCATTTCACTGATGCACAATAGCAATGTAGATCTAAACATGTTCTTTAAAAAAAGAGAGAGAGATAAGTGAGAGGGAGAGAAAGGAGATGGATACTATTTTATTCTTGATGCCAAATGTTGTTGTGATTGTGGACACTAGAGTGTGCTATAAACTTTTTGTCACTGAGTGTCACATAAAATTGTAGAGAGATCTTGTAGCACCTTTGAGACTTACTGAAATAAATAAATTGGCAGCATGAGCTTTCGTAGACTTCAGTTTATTTCCTCAGATGCATTCAGTCTCAGTAGACTGAAATCTACGAAAGCTCATGCTGCCAATTTCTTTCTTTTAATTAGTCTCAAAGGTGCTTCAGGATCTCTCTATGTACTGATTCTACAGACTAACATGATTATAGCTTTGAATTCTGTCACATAAGATGCAGCTCCTCCAGAGAAAAGTATATTCAGAGGTTCCTCGTTCATGCAACTTTTCTATCTCCCGTATATATATATTTTAATGGGGAAAGGGGATAGATATGAATGGAGCTCTGTGGGGAATGCTACTGTCATATGGCACTTGAGGTGCATGACAGTCAGGGGACACCTGCACAGATGATTCATCCAACAAAATTTCTTGTGGTCCAGTTAAGTGCCTGAAGTAAAGGATTTTGACTTGAATTAACCACCACCCATCTTCCATTTGTTGAGGCCAGTTTCAGTCTGCGTAAACATCTAAACCTCTTGTGCAAAGAATTTGCATGTGACTTTTGGTTCTTCTTTCACTTCTGCTTATTGAAGATTTGGTAAGCAATACAGATAAGCGGATAAAAATAGGCCTGCTGGGTCAGACCAACGACCGTCTTAATCCAGTATTCTGTTTCCCATAGGACCCAGCCAAACAGTGGAAAAACTCTAAGCAAAACCTGAATTTAACAATGCTGCCTCAGGATAAATCCATACCTGTAATTAATTCGTGCTTACCTTGATCCTGATCCTATTTGAATACACCAGGTTCCTCAAGATCCAAAGTGAAAACAATTCTTTGGGATGCCTGAAGGCTTCAATGAATTTTCTTTAAAAAAAAACATAACTTTTTTACTTTGCAGTTTCTTCAAAAAACTGCACTCTGAATCTGGATCACTGCAGAATGAGCAGGGTGACCAGTTGTCCTACCCACAAAAGGAGGACAAGGCACCAGAAAATGTAGGGCATTTGAGAAAAAATGTAGGAAATTACCAAAGAAAAGCTTTAAAAAAACCTCCAATAAATATACATTCATGCTTCTTAGGCATGCTCAAAATGGAGAACATTTTGAAATTTCTCCTGGACTGAAGGCTGAAATGTAGGACATGCCCTGGAAAAGGAAAATGTCTAGTCACCTGAGAATCAGGTGGCAAGATTAACTAAAAATATATATCAAAAATGAAAGAACTGGAATTAATTAAAAAATCTGGCTTTAATATAAGTAAGAATGTAAGATATCTAGGAAAAGAAATAACATCAAACAACACAGATGTGTATAAAAACAATTACAAAAAATATGGAATCAGATTAAAACAGATTTAGAAAATTGGAAAAATTTGAATCTATCCCTGTTAGGTAGAATAGCCTGTATTAAAATGAGTATTATACCAAAGATACTATTTCTATATCAAACAATTCCAATTCTAAAAAAAAGAAACTGATACACAGTTGGCAAAGAGAACTCTCTAAATTTTTGTGGATGGGGTAAAAACTGAGGATCAGACTGAAAACAATACAAGATAGTAAGGAACGAGGAGGATTATCTGCACCTGATTTAAAAATATATTACCAAGCAAACTGTTTAATCTGGATCAAAGACTGGATAAAGTTAAAAGATAGCAAATCATTACAGTTAGAGAATAATAATATAATGCATGGATGGCATGCATACCTATATTACAATAAAGATCATGTAACCTGGAATTTTACAATCATTGTATAAGGAAATCATTTATTTGAATTTGGAAGAAAGAAAAATGATTAGAGAAAAAATCTCACTAGAAACTTTTTGTTGAGGCCTTTTTTAATTCAAAAAAAGGTTTAATCAAAGATTGGCTAAGATATAAAGATATATTAATCAGAGAAGATAATAAATTTAGATTAAAATGGAAGAAGAACTAAAAAAGGAAGGTTTAAATATTCATTGGTACTTAAAGTGGCGATTAAAAGAAAGATTCAAATTAGACATAAGAGAAAGTACTTTTGAAACAGATAGAATGGAGTTAGAAAAAAATTTGGACTCAGAAAATAAAGATATACTCTCAAAATCTTATAAATACTTGTTAAAATTGAGATGGAAAAAGAAGTGGTAAAAAAATAAAATGATAATATGAGCTCAAAATATAAGACACCCTACTGAATTATCCCAGTGGGAATATACATGGACAAAAAAGTTAAAATATACTAGAAGCCAAAGTATTAAAGAAAATTACTATAAGATCCTATATCGGTATCTATCACCGGATAAATTAGCTAAAATATTTGGTATGAGCAGTAAATGTGTTAAATGAGCCAAAGAAAAGGGACTTTTTCATGTTTGGTGGTTGAGAATCCATAAAACAATATGTAACATATTTAACATTGGTCTAGAAATTAAACCAGAGGTATATTTGTTAAATCTGGTGGATATAGAATTTGAAAAACAGTTTGAAAGAGAGTTACAGCATTTCACCTAATTATTGCAGCTAGAATGACGCTAGCAAGATATTGAAAAGAAGACCAAGTACCAGAAATCGAGGAGTGGATCAAAAGAATATTTAGCAGAAATGGATAAATGAACAAGATTTTTGACAGACTGAAATTTAAAAAGCACTAGAATGATGTTGCAAAATTTTTGTTTCAAAGTGAGACCCAGGTAGAAGTAGAAAGATTTACAGAATGTTGGAATGAATGATAAAAATAAAAGTGAAATAATAATAAATGGAAAAGAAAATAAATAAATTAAGAGGAAAACATATTTAGAAGCTAAGTGGACTGATATGTAATAAACATTTTAGAAGGACTAGATGTAGGATTACAGAAGAAGTATTAATAAATAATATCATAGGATAGAAAGGATATGTGGTATAGTTGTTGAAAGTATGAATGTAAATGTATTTGTATCTTCGACTAGAATAAGTGAATTTTAAAAAGGCCAATATAACCCTCAGATTAATTCCTAGGGAAAGTAGATATAAGAAAGAGTAAGTGAAAGAACATAAGAGAAAAGCCAAGAATAAGAGGAAAGAAGATAGAAAAAAAAAGATAGAGATAAGAAAAACATAAGAGAGAGACCGAAAAGTTAGTAAAAAGGATAGAGGGAAGTGAATAGGAAAAGATTTAGAAGGAACTGGAAAAGGAAAAATAGAGAAGAAGGGAAGGGAAAGGGGAAAAGTAGTTTAAAAAGAAGAAAAGGGAATAAGATCCAAGGGTTATTTTGACCAAAACAAGAAGTTAAAATAATAATAAAAGAAATAGATTAAAAGAAGTTCTAGTTCAGCAAAAGAGAGAATATAATAACTGAAGGCTGAAAAGTCAGTTCAATAATTGAAAATAATTGAACATTGGTAGTATGGTTTTAGTGTTTAGTTTGTATTATATTAGCCTGTTGTTAGTGATTTAAGTTCAATGTATATTGATTTTGTATGTGTAATATGGAAATTTTAATAAATATTACAAAAAAAAGGAAAGCGGGGGGGGGGGGGGGGGAAACCTCTTGGAAACATATCCCAAATTTTACTAAGACCAGTATTCTGGTAAGTTTTTAGTGAAATGTGTTACTTTTTAAAAAGTGTAGTAAAAAAAAAATATGTTGGAGATGAGCATTACTTTTAAAAAACAAAACAAAAAAACATAATAATTGCAGGTTGACATGGAACTGAAACCAGTATAAATAAATACTTCATCCAGAAAATCTGGTTAGCCCAGATGTAAGCATCTCTCTTCATATATTTATGCCGCAGCGGCATTGCAGATGTGAAAGTAGAAACATTAGTCAGGTTTTTGTAGCTGCAGGGCCTTTGAGAGATGTTTAATCTGGAAGCATTAGCAAGAGATGATTTTATTTTAATCGTGAGACTCAATGGGAGGTGGTTCTGTCGGGATATTTTGGTGGAGAGTTCCTGCATGGCAGGGGGTTGGACTGGATGGCCCTTGTGGTCTCTTCCAACTCTATGATTATATGATTCTATGACCAAGCAGACATAATGATATATGCAGTGTGAATTATGTATACCTTTGTATCTCACATTGTCTTCTATCATGCAGCAAAAGGCTTCAAATACAATCTATGTAGCAGGGGTGCAAAAGCTTAAGGGACCTCAATATATCCGTTTATTTTGCTTAAAGTTAATGTTCCCACAAAGTTGCTGTCATCTGACATTTGACTTTCCAGGCAGGGCCTTGCAAAGTCAAATAGAAAGCCCGTTTCCATTTTCTTTTCCCTGAACGTAAGCTGAAAGTGTCCAAGTTTACAGAAGAGATCCCTCTCTTTGAAGGTATCCTCCGTTTGGAGGAATGCCCAATCCCAGGCTGGTTGAAACATAATTGCTGTAAAGTTGTTCTTCATTTCATTAAGGTAAATTGACTACATTGAAAGCAATGGAGAGGGGGATTGTGGTCGCAAAGGAGTGCCTGGGAAGTTAAAAGTTTCTTTCTTTTGCACAAGGAGATAACAACTATTGCCAAGTTTTATCAGAACAGGCCACATATAAAACTCTTGATGTGGTGACCCAGGGTGCTTCTATGTTGACAATAAAAACTGACCTCACCTTGCATTTTTCTGGTCCACAGGAACCCCTCAGTGAACCCATTAAAAAGAACTTTGAAGCAACACTGGCACAACTGGTGGCACATTTCCCTTTGGCGAAATCACAATTTTTCTCCTTCCCAGCATGCATCAATTTATAAGCCAGTAGGCCTTATGGTCTGCCACTGAAATCAGGAGTAATTTGCTACTTTTTCCCTTTGGGGGAAAAAAAGCCCTGGGGTGCTGAAGAGGCTGGGGTTCATCCCAGATCCTCCTATAAAATGTCTGGACTGCTTGCAGTGAAATGAAGGTGAGACCTTTTCATTTGGCCCATGTAGACAAGCCCTTAGACTGGTTCTGTTACAGGATGCACAAACGTTCCAACTGTCTTGATTTGGCAGTAACAGACCCAATTAATCCTCTATCATCCTACTTCTTCAGCTGTGTTTAAAATGTCCCAGTTTCTATCTCCTCCTCCCCGCAACCCATCCTCCTCTCATGAAAAAGACTAGGATATAAATATTTTAATAACTAATATAATATAAAATGTAATGTGTAAAAATTGTGTCCTCTAGTGATGCGTTTCCTCCAAGTACTCACTCTCATACTGTCCTGATTTGACAAGGACAGTGCTGATTAATCCTCTGCTGCACACTTTTCAGCTGCTTTTAAATGTACCAATTTCCTTCTCCTCCTCCCACTTTCTCCTTTTATCCTCAGCTTTCTATAGTTAGCAAAAACTAAGTTCAAAGTGCTAAAATAGTTTGCATTCAATTAACTAGGGAGAGAGGAGGGGTGAATCTTGCTTGCTCTTGCCAGTAGGCTCAGGGAAAAGCAGACTGTTTCAGTCTTTCCTAGCTTGTGTGTTCACTGATAACATTTACCATCTTGACCTCACTCTGATGTTCCTTGGCCACACTTGCACCAGTTTTCATCTCTGAAATGTTGGAGGATATGGATACATAAGTTGGAAACAGAACACACTGCACTCCCAAAGAGACTAGTACTCATGTGAAATCCTAAGAATTTTTAAAATTCTGAATATTTCTATAACAAATAAAACAGAAATATTAAAATACTATAAAAATGTTTTGGGCCCTTCTGAGACCCTGAACAAACTTGTTTGATGTTTTCTAACCCCCTGCCCCCTTTTCCATATCTGTCCTAGGACAGACATAAGATAGAAAAACATTGTTATCACTGGTTCCTAGAACATTTTTATCTTCATATCTTCGAGTTATTTATTCACATGACCACTTTATGGCTCTGTTTGTAAGCCTGTGCAGTTCTGACTCTGTGTTGGGATAGAACATAAATAAGCTCAGTAGTGCTTTTTTGTAGGCAGATGCCCACCACAGTCACAAATGTGTTGGCATGCTGATAATAGGTTATAGTGATTCCTCTATACAAGTCATGTGGGTGAGGTATGTAAAAGATAAAGGCCTAAAGAAAGCAATACAAAGTGGCAGTGCGTCCACACCTCATATGTCCAATGGCTCCAGCCAGCCATGCCTCCCCATCCCAATGTTTCCCATTTTGTTTTCCAAACCTGTGGCTACTGTACATGCTGACTCTTTGTTGAATTGTAAAAGCTGTTATCCTCTCAGGTTTTATTTTATTCTAGTTTTTTGTACTTCTGTAAATTGCAGGAATCATTTTCATGTACTGTTGTCAAGCCAGGTGTCATCCTTCCTATATCTGTACCTTTCATTTTCTCTACTTCAGTGTAGTACCTTGCATTTCTTCCTGCTGAAATTCATTTTGTTAGTTTTTGACCAACTCTCTAATCTGTCAAGGTCACTTTGAATTCTGATTCTGTCCTCTGGGATATTAGTTACATCTCCTAATTCGGAATCATCTGCAAATTTGATAAGCATACCCTCTGTTCCATCACCCAAGTCATTGATGAAGATGTTGAATAGCATTGGACCCAGGACACAGCCCTGTGGCACCCCACTAGTCACTTCTCTTCTGGAGGAAAAGAAGCCATTGGCAAACACCCTTTAGGTTCAGTCAGTTAACCAACTACAGATCCCCACCTAACAGTAGCATTGTCTAGCTCACATTTACTAGCTTTTTTGCAAGAATATCATGGGAGACTTGTCAAAGGCCCTACTGATATCAAGATGCACTACATCCACAGCATTCTCTTCATTTACCAAGCCTGTAATTATATTTAAGAGAGAAAGAGAGAGAGGGAGGGAGGGAAACAGACAGACTAGTTTGGGATGACTTGTTTTTCAGAAACCCTTGTTGACTTTCAGTGGCATTCCTAAATGCTTACAGACTGGATGGTAATTGTTTGTGTCCTCTTTTATCTCTTGATGGGGACAACATTTGCCCTCCTCCAGTCTGCTGGGACCTCTCCTGTTCACCGGGAATTTTTAAAGTGTATTGCCAGTGGTTCTGAGATTACTTCTGCCTGTTATTTTAATACTCTTGGGTAAAGTTCATCTGACCTTGGAGACTGAGGGGTGATAGCCAGATTGGGGTCATGGCCCCTGCATGCCATGGCCCCAATCCGGCCAGTTTCTGCCCCAAATAGGAGCAGAAAAAAACTGCTCCTTTTTTCCACTTTGGGGTGGAAAAAAACTGTCCCTTCGCCTCTAGAGTCAGCTTTTTGCCGGCTCTGGGGCGAATGGAGTCTGAACGCCATATCCCCAAGTCACTCGGAAGCTGTCCAGCATGTAATTGCTGCCACTCGAGGGGGTGTCATATCTATCCACCATGCCCCCAAGCTGGCTAGAAGCCGGCTTTATCAAGCTGTCTGTTTCATTTAGAGTATTCATTTAGAGTAGCCAGATATTCCTGCACAACTACTTTCTTTATCTATTCTGTGCTGCATTTCCCCAACAGCATCATCTGTTCCAATTTTCCCAAATGTCCTTTTTAATTATAATTCCTATGTTGGAAACTAGGAAGTCAAATGAGGATGAAGAATGAGTGTATAAAGGGAAAAATAGAGTAAGAGATTATGCAATGTTATCTATATAAGGCAATTAAGGAATGTATGGAAGACAGCTATTGAAGAAGTTGTATGGTATGTGCATATATATAAATATGTTTGGTTTTGTGTGTGTGTGTGTGTGTGTGTGTGTGTGTGTGTGGATCCCAGAAGGGAGAGGTGGGATACACACACACACACATACACATGGTCCAATAGAAAATATCAGTGTGGTTGTAATATGTTAGATTTGTGGTTTGTTTTAATTCATGTATGTGAAAGTCAATACAATTAAAAAACATGCTGCTGTGCATTTTAGAGAAGACCAAAGCTAAGAAAGTGTTGAGCAATTTTTCCTTTATTCTGTTCGCTGTTAGAATTTTGTCATGTTCCCTACATAGCACCCCTACCATTTCCTTGTTCTTCCTTTTTCGATGGACATAACCAAAAAAAAGTCCTTTTTATTGTTTTTAACATTTTGAGCAACCCTGAGTTGAAATGACAGCTTGTTCATCCAGATTCTTCAGCTTCTTACCCAGAGCCTCATAATCCCTTGTGATACTCTGAAGGATATGCCTGCAGTGTCTTTGGTTCTCAAGCAAACCTAAAGGAAGGGGTAACAGTCAGTGGGTTTGATAAGCCTTGTCAGCTTCTCTGTTACATCACAGATTTTTGCCCCAGGGAGACAGCACACCTCTTGAGATATCTTGTCAGGCCCGCTAACTACTGATTCTGCTCCCCTCAACCGGGAGTCCCCTACCACCACCACATGCCTCCTCTGAGATTTGGCAGAGTCCATTCCATGTGCTGAACCATCCCAGATTTCATGCACATTCTCTGAGGACTGACACTGCTGTTCTCCTTGCTGCCCCTCATCATCACTGATAAGGGAGAGAGCTTCACATCAATTCTGCAGCTCCACACTCACAGAATGAACCCTGGTCCTTCTACTTCTAAATGTCACAATCCTCCAACTATCTACCTCTGTGCATGAGAACTGACCTCTTCCATAGAGACAGTCTGCTCCTCTCTGTCCAAGAAAACCTCATGCTCCCTAATATGATGCAAAGTGGATAAATGAGTTTAAATCTGCATTAATATATGTATATTTTAATTTGTAAGCCGCTCTGCATCCCAATTTGGGGGGGGGGGGGGGGGAAGTGAGATATTGATATTATTATTATTATTATTATTATCAACAAAAACAACAGGGCTTCACATTACTGGATCTTCTCTTCCAACAGGGCAGGCAAATTACTCTTGCTGCAGGTGTAGTAACCCACAGCCTCAAGCAAGAACAGAAACACACCACAGCTGTTGAGGATGACCACAGCAGCTCCAACACTACACAGTTTCTATACCATTATGATTGTGTTTTGGAGAATTTCAAATTTACACATTCAAGAACAGGATGTAAAACTGTAGAGAAATTATTTTTTGCCACATTGAAACATTCCACAACCCTAGGACTGTATTTTACCAACCCCTGAAATAAAGGGTTTTTTCCCTTCCCATGGGTAATGAAAGGGAACAATGTAGACATGTTTCTGATACTTGCTGTCATGTTCTTCTTTCATGTTCTCAAGCCATTTTCAACTTATGGTGAACTTAAGGCTATCACTGGGCCTATCACTGGGTTTTCTTGGCAGAGGTTTGCCATTACCATCCTGTGAGGCTGAGAGAATGTGACCTGACCAAGGCAGGGATGTAGCCAGGATTTTAGAAAGCGGGGGGTCCAGACTAAGTTCCACCATTATATTGGGGCTTGGGTGCGGCAGCGCAGCAGCACACACCATTCATTTTTCTAACGGAAGGGGGGGTCCAGACCCCAAGAACCGCCCCCCTTGGCTACGTCCCTGACCAAGGTCACCCAGTGTGTTTACATGATTGAGCTGGGATTTGAACCCTGGTCTCCAGAGTCATAGTCCAGTGCTCAGACCACTACTCCATGCTGGCTTTCCTGACTCTTAACTACATTACCCTTTTATGATATTTTTTTTCAGTTTGAGATTTCTGCTACCTTTTACTTTGAGTTAGTGTAGCTAAATGCCCAGAGCTAGACTTGTAATACATTGCTGTTTGACATGCAGACATTGGAGTTTCTACTCATTCTGCTTTTAAGGTGCAGTCAAGTACAGCTTTATACAGTTGTCCCTCCATATTTTCTAGGGTTAGGGAAACAAGACCCCCGTGAATAGGGAAAAACCGCAAATAACAAAAACACTGTTTTTACCTGAGAGGACACCTATCCAAGAATCTCTAGGTCCTCCAGTGCAATTCTGTGGTCAATATCCAACATACACTGTCCATAGAATGGCACTGGAGTAGCTACAAATGGTCTTTCAGTGCAACTTTTAGTTAAAGTTGACCACAGAGTTGCACTGGAGGACCTAGACAGTCCTAGAGAGAACATATTAATGAAATCCATGAATAATCAAATCCGCAAATATCAAAGCCGCAAATATGGAGGGATGACTGTATATCCTATTGTTAGCAAACTGAAGATAGTATTTTCTTGTTAAGGCTTACATACCTAATTTAGGAATTCTGTTACCTAGTTTGGATTCTGAAGCCATTTTGTCTATACAGTAGTGGGTAGGGTAGAGTATTGAATTGGAATTTGGGGAGATACATTTTTTACTTCCCAGTGACATGTGAAACTTACTGGATAACCTTGACTGTTTCTTAGCAGAACTCACTTCTCCTTGTTGTTCTCAAGTTGAAAAATGGAGGAGGAGGAGGAGGTATATTGCCTTGAATTCATTGAAACAAATGCCATACCCTTCAACATTTCAAAGATAAAAACTGGTACAAGTGTGGCCAAGCAACATTAGAGTGTGCTCGAGATGGCAAACATTATGGATGAAGAAGAACACACAAGCTAGAAGAGTATGCTTTTTCCTGAGCCTATTGGGCAGGGCAAGATTCTCTGTTTCCTTTCCATGCAGAGAATGTTAATAGAATGCAAACTATTTGAGCACTTTGAACTTGGTTTTCAGCATCTGAAGTTGGGGATGAAGAGGCAAAATGGAAGGAGACGTTAGAAAATGGGACATTTTAAAAGCTGCTGAAAAGGCAGAACAGCAGAAGATTAATCTGGACTGTCCCAGCCAAATTCGAACTGTTGGAAGTTATGAAATGGATAGGTGCAAATGTAAATAATATCCTACTGCTAATATAATAACTGCTATGTTTCTCTTTACTTCAGTTCCATGCCCCACAAGAAACCTGTGTGTTCCATGGCAGGTGGAAATAGATTTGCGTTAACTGCTGAATTTCATATTTTAAAAAGTTATAAAACTTTTCCCCCCCTAGCAGTCTGAGGTACAGTCTTTGAACCTTTATAACAAGTAGAACCTAATCCATTATGTCTGCAATAATAAAACTATGATTAAATGCAGACAGTGATAATAACATGAAAACTGTGTTCCTTCCCCTACCTGCTTTGTCTTAACATTCAACATAAGGATGGGTTTGGAGGCCACAAACATTTGCTCACCATTGTCTGATATTCTTGAAGTCCCTAATAAACAAATGACCCAACTGATGCTTTTGTAATGGCTATGCTAAGTACAGTGGACCTTTATTATATGCTGGGGTTTGGTTCCAAGATCCCCCGTGGATAACAAAATCCGTGGATGCTCAAGTCCCATTAAATGTAATGACATAGCAAAATGATGTCCCTTATAAAAAATAGAAAATCAAGGTTTGATATTTGAAATTTATACTTTTTTTTAACATTTTCAATCCGTGGATGCTTGAATCTCTGTATAAGAAATCTGTGTATAAGAAGGGCTGACTGTATTAGTTTATAGTTTTACTCAGGGTTCATTCTACAATGAAATAACCCGGTATGGAAATTAGGTTATTTCAGGGTTATTCACACTGGCACCAAGTAGACTCAGTGCAGTCTGTGGCAGTGCTGGCAAAAACCCATTTAACCTGGGTCTTTTGGAACCGGGGATTTTGTCGTGTCTTTTCAAAAGAACCGGACTTTTTTTACCAGCTGCAAATGGGAACCTGCTGTGAATTCAATCTGGAGCACAGGAAGGGAGGGGTTAATGTGCAGAGGGCGGATCATGCCCATCCCTTTGCTCTCAGCCAAGCACCATTGTTTTTACCTCTTGGTACTCGGGACTGAAAAAAGCAGCTCTAGAAATGGATTCAAACTTTCGGCACTTTGTAAAGTGGTCTCTTTAAAGTACAGACTGGATTTTTTCCTCTTCTGCCAGTGTCCCCTTATCTGCACTGATGGCTGATTCCCAGAGCTCACCAAGGTCAGGGAGGGGGTTCTCCTGGGAACATCATTAGATGGTGTACTTAAACAAAATAAAACAGCTTATGCACATCTTTGCTATTGCATGGCCACAGTAGACAGTAGTTTAAATACTGACATCAGTATGACACTGATTTGATTGACATATATTAAAAAAGAACCCTATCAGTGGGGGTGGGGGTTAGGGGTTGTTTTTCCTCTTTACTAAGAAATAAAACCACTCCCAAGTTGGTGCAAACAAAGCTCTTGCACATATATTATATTTAAACCCCACATTTAAACTCATGGGGGTTTCTTGGCTGAGAGAGTGTGATCTCCCCCAATGTGAACCTATCCCAGGGGTTACTTGGCAAGGGTGTTCAGAGGGGCTTGCCATCACCATCCTCTGAGGCTGATGGGGGGGGGTGTCCCCCAAACAGTGTGATGTCGATGCACATCATTTGATTGGCAGTTAAAAAACTATCCGAGAATGATCAAAATGTCGGCTCCATTTTAAATCAATAAAAATGGTAATGTGAACGTCAACACAGTTAAAGTGCCATGTGCTCAGCTTCTATTGTGGCAAACGTAGTGTGAACTTCGATTCGGTATCACATCAATCATGCAGTCTGGATCTGTTCACTCAGAAACATAAGTATCAATGACCCCTCAGTCTAATAAGAAACAAACAAACAAACTTTTGAGTCACTTGTTCAGAATACAAAATCCTCACTCTCCAACTATCCTGAATCAGTAGGGACAGTCCTGATTAATCCTTTGTCATCCCACTTTTCAGTTGCTTTTGAAATGTCCCAGGTTCTCTTTCCTCCTCCCACTTTCACACTTTGTCCTCAGCTTACTTCAGTTGCTGCAAACTGAGTTCAAACTACAAATGTACCTTCCACTCAATTCAGCAGGGCAGAGTCTTTCCCTTCCCAGAAGACTCAGACAAAAGCAAACTGGTGCAGCAATTCCCAGCATGTCTGTTCTTCCTCATTAATAACATTTGCCATCTTAACCACACTCTGATGATGCTTAGCCATGTGTGCTTGAGGGTCAAAAACATGGGGTTTTATTTTTTCCTTGGCCTCATGGCGCACAATCAACAACTTTTTTTATTAAATAGAGGCCAGAATGAATCTTGCAGTACAATACTTATTTTGAAATCGTTGTATATGAATCTAGAAGCACAGTAATTGAAACTGTAATTGCTAACGTATAATTATCAATATTGGAAGAACACAGAATTACGCACTCAGATGCATAATTACATAGGAGACTGTTTTATAGTTTTTATTTAGCTCATACAGTACATTCTCCAGAATTTCACACAGGGATTTTCTCAGCCTTCTTGGAAATCCCAGGGATTAAACATAGGAACTTCTGCGAGCAAACCATGTTCTTTGATACTCATGAACTGTCCTTACTCTCCCATAATAAGATTCCACCTTGAGAGACCAACGCTCACACATATTTTCCAGGAGATTTTGTGCAACTTGCTACTTTCTCTCAGCCTAATCTTCCTGCCTGAGCTTCTTGCGGGAGAAGAAGGATATAAATATAAGAAATGAATTGTTTGGCTCACCCAAATAGCAGACATGTCTTCTTTATCAGGGCAGGTTCTTCCATTAGGCAGAATGAGGCACCTGCCTCAGATAGCAGAATGCAAGGGGCAGCAAACTGTGGTGTGGTAATACCGCCCCTTTGGGGTAGCCTGCACCTGCCACTTTTAGCTCCGGGTTGGGGGCAGGGCAGCCTCACCGGCAGCCCTGCGGCCCCAATCCGGAGTTTTTCCGGACCACAGAGAAGTGGCAAAATGCCGCTTCTCCATGTCAAAGAAAAGGGGTGTCCTTGGGGCTTCATGCCGCCTGGCCCCTTTCTCCCTGGCGTCGTTCCCGCAGCTGTTTGGTGGTTGCAGGAATGAGGTGCACACCCAGAAGAAGCTCCATTTCAGAGTTCCTTGTGCTGCAGCCAGGCTGCTATAAGCGGCCTGGGGCAGTGCAGAGACGCCATGCACGCATCGCACCATTTGGACATGGCACATGCATGATGTAATCATGGCGGCCTCCTGTAGATGGGAGGCAGTCATCATTATGGTGCCACCACGTATTAGGGTTAAGGGGTGTGTGGACGCTCTGCCCCTGGGCAACCCTAGTACGTGGCCAGGCCAGCACAAAGCGCCGGTTTGGATCGCACCATAGATACTACAAGAGAGATTTTATGCCACCACTGCTCTATGTTCAACATATTGAAGGTGGAAAGAGCCAATGAAGAAACAGAGAGGACTCTGGAGTTACTCTTAGTCATTCCGTTGAGGTAACAACAAGGTGGCCAACATTGATAATATGGCTCACACCAGCAGCAGTGATGCTGGGCAACACACTGGAGATGCATGTGTAGACAGCTGCCTGGCAGCTCAAGGGCTAGAATATGCCAGAGCAACCCGAAGTATTCTGGCCAATGTAGATGAGCCCTAAGGCATCACTATAGAGTGCTCTGGATTTTCCTCCAAAATTTGGAGCAAAGTGTGAGCTAGTTTAAGTCAGTTTAAAGGAAGGATGAGCCAGATTCAGTGCAGAATTGGCTTCACATCAAGCTGTTAGAGGGCCTCTTTTTCCCACCTCTTTTTGAATGATTGGTTTAAGCTAAGAACTTTAACACACTTACCTGAGGAAGTTCCATTTAATCCAGTGGGACATACTCTTAGTAATAAATAAGATTGTACTTTTTAGCTATTTGCAGCAGCTAAATCAGACCTTGAGAAAGTATGATCTTTTCAGATGTTAATGGGCAGCAGCCCTTTGCATTGCACATTATTGGCCATGTTGGCGATGGCTCATTGGAATTTCAGTCCAACAACACTCAGAGGACTGTATGTTACCTACCTCTGAACTAAAAGCTTTCATGGTGTATTCTTCCCTTCCCATAGGTAATGAAAGGGAACAATGCAGACATTGATACTTGCTGTCATGTTCCTATTAGTCATGTTCTCAGTATTTCTGTTATTTGTCATGGGTTTTTTTTTACTTATTGCTAATTTTATGCCATCCATAGATGTTCTCTTCAAAATGTAGCCATGTGGTCTGTGAATCAGTGCATTTTACAAACTGTTCAGAGCAAGGAAGACACAGTGAAGACTGAACTATGCAGCTTGAGTCAAGGACTCATTGTAGCTTAATCAAGGCAGGGACAAACAACAAGGTGAAGAATGTCTGCCACATGTTCTTTAATCTTCTCTTCTTGTTTCAAAGATCAAAGTTCAGTTTCTCTTTGGGGAGTGGCAGAAAAGAGTAATTTCTTAAAGAAAATCCTATTGCCATTAAAAACTGCTTCTCTGCAGTAAACTTTAGTGAGAAATTCAGGAGCTTTTTGTCTAAACTAAAAGACACAACAAAACATACAAATGATTTCCTCTCATAGGCCCTTATCACACTGAGGTTTTTGCAGCTCTGATCCGACTTTCAATGTTCCCCAGGCAACACATTCAGTTCTGGGAACTTTTGTCCAAAATAAAAGCAAACTTTCGCAGCTCTGTCTGCTGAGCAGATCTTAGAAAATTATGTTTTACAGACAATTCATCCCTGTTACCTAATGCAGCGTTTTAATATATTGCTATTACTCATTATAATGTTCGAAAAATAACTAGTAATATTGCTTACTGTCCTATTTGTTGCTTTTTCTAATGCTTTCTATGGCTTTCTTTGAGAGAGAGAGAGAGAACACCTAGGACTGATAAAGGAAAGACATGATGCTTGAAAGTCTCTTATCAAAATCTCTCAGAAACTTTCTTTAAAAAGAAAGTAGTTTGAAAATAATTAGAAATCATTACTTGTTACACTGGTAAAGCAACTTCATTCATACTTATTATGTTACAGTCATCCCTCTGTATCCATGGACTCTTTATCCACGGGGTTCAACCATCTACTGCTTGAAAAGATTAAAATAAATATAAACTTCAAAAAGCAAACTTTGATTTTGCCATTTTATACACCATTCTATTGTGCCATTATATTTAATCAGACTTGAGCATCTACAGATTTTGGTATTCACTCAGGGAACTGGAACCTAAATTCAGCAGATACCAAGAGCCCACTGTATTTGTTCGTCTCCAAAGTGACTAGTTGGAGGCAACTATTTTTAACTTGTGACTACTGCTTACCAAGAAAATAAAAATTGATCAGGGTGACCAGATGTCATAACCGCAAAGGAGGCCAAATCACTGAAAAATGTAGGACATTGAAGAAACATGTAAAACCTAAAAACAGTACTATAAATGTACATTCATTTTTCTTATACTCAAAATGGAGGGCATTTTGAAATTCCTCCTAGACAGAAGGTTGAAATGTAGGACACGTCCTGGAAAAGGAGGACATCTGGTCACTCATGTAGCCAGATTTTCATGTGTAAAAATCAGCAAGTGCAGCTTTTTCCAGCTTGTTGAAAGTTTGCCCATCAAACACCTATTAAGAGCACAGTAAGAGAAGGGCAGCTTGGACACAGATATGAACAGGAGGAAAGAGATCATTTCCCTTTCAAAACTACTTCCTCATGAAAATAGGAAGAGAAACTTGAAGTATCAGCCGAGTGGTTTAGCACTACAGAAAACGAGATGATTGAGAAATCTACAAAAGGTTTTATAGGCTGAAATCAGGTTTTTGAAGTGTGTCCAGAAATTAAATTGGATGCCAATGACAATCTTAAAACATAGGTCTAATATATGTGCTCAGACTCATATGTTAATGACTAGACTAGGCTTCCCACATTCCAGGGCCTAAACTTGAGTCTCCAATTTTCATGGGTCTTCTCCAGGTGGGAGACAAGGGTATAAATTCTCCAGTTATGGCAGGCTCTACTTCAGGCAAGAAGAAAAATCACCAGCTCAGCACCAGCTTGTTGCAATTTGCAAGATTTAAGAGATGTTGCTGCAACTTGCAGAAATTCTCCAGATGAGTTAATCTATTTACATAGGCTGCACCCACACTACAGAAATAATCCAGTTTGACACCACTTTTAGGGGCCATTCAGACTACCTTTTGTACCACACTGTAAACCAGATTAAAAGTCGAAAGTTCCCATTGGCACCGGTTTAAACACATCAGAATTAGGGTTTTGCACACCCGATCCAGGGCAAATCCCCCTTAGAGCGGTTTTTCTGGAAGTGGATTATTTCCCGTGTCTTTTAGGAAAACCTATTTCTTCCCTGCTGCCGGCAAATGTGAACTTGGACCCGGTTATGATCGGGTCAAGTTCAGGGGAGGGATTTAGGGCAGAGGGTGGAACATGCCTCTCCTCTTGCAGGAAGCTTTTGCTCTCTCTCTCTTTTTGTATTTTTATTTTTGACAGATTATGTGAATGCTTTTTCTACAGGTTGATACATATTGATAGAATATGTCTGCTTGTGCTACATTTCCCTTTCGTTTGCTTGCTGCCGGCACAGCAGGTCACTTTGCAAGTGGCATTTTTTAAAAAAAAAATTTTCTGTGTGTGACAGAATATGGGAATGCTACAATGCGAATGTTACAAATGTTTCCCTTTCAATTTGGCAAATTGATACAATGTGTGAATGCTTGTACTACATGTGTGTATGTAAGGAGAGATGGCACTGTGGGGTGGCAATCGGAGGGAAAGCAGATGCAGAGATAGCATTCAGGTGGCCTCCCCTGCAAGCAACATTTGTTATTATTATTATTATTGTGACAGATTATGCGAATGCTTTGGGCTGGAAGTGAAGGGGAAGCTAGAGGCTGGCATTCAGAGGAAGGCTGTGGAAACCCATGACTTTGGGGGAGTCACACTCTCTCAGCCTCAAGGGAAAGGCAATGGCAAATCTCCTCGGAACCAATCTTGCCAAGAAAACCCCAGGATGGGGTGGTTTTAGGGTTGCCATAATCTGTAATGACCCAAATACACACAACACACACACAACTGGAGGTTTTTAAATTTGACAAGCTGACAGAATATGTGCACACTGCTATTTTTTAAAAAAAAAAAAAGAGAGGGGGGAAAGCACCCATTCGGTTGGCCAATGGCTGTAGGATACATCACCTTTGACGAAAGTGGAAGTGAATTTGACAACAAAGGAGGCTCCATTTTAAAGCAGTACTGGAAATGTGAACTCCAGAGGGGAAAATTGCCCCAATCGAGGTAAAGGGTAGTGGGCACTTGCTACTGGGCTGATTCGGTATGGGGGCAACTGGATCTACCCAGTTCTATCTGAGAAACAAAAAACCCAACTGCACCGTAACAGGATGCAGCTGAGTTGTGAGATGCAGGCGGGAATTATCGCCTCATTCCCACTTGATTCAGTTTCCACTGATTCAAATAACCAATTCGAATTGACAAATCGGTTCAGCGACAGAGCGTGGTTCTCATTATATTTGTTCTGGGAGAGGCTGGGGACGGAGCAGGCCGGGTTGGAAGGAGGCAAAGAGGTCAGGGAAGGCCAGGATGGAGAGGCTGGGGAAACCGGGGACTGACGGGGCAGATTCGAATCCGCATGGTTCCCACTTCAAAATAAATCGATTTAGCCCAAAAGAACCAGAAAAAACCAGCATCTTTTTGACACAGGTGAAATGGGTCAAAAGCATGCCCTCCCCCTTTTGGAATCACTTCAGTGATTCAAATTAAGTGGGAACCATGCTCTTTTAAACCAGTTTGTACTGAATCATGATCCGGTTTAAAAGGTAGTGGGAATGAGGCCCTATAGTCTCATTACAGCCCTGTAACTGTTGCTGTTGCTGCTTCCTTTCACATTGTCATGACTTAATGCTATGGAATTCTGGGAACCTCATGCCCTGGGACAATTCTGAACAGCCAACCCTAAGCCTGACCATGGGATTCTGGCTTTAACTCATCAAATGACTACCCTTCTTTGGACATTGTATAAAATACTATAGTAATCTAATCTTGAAGTTAGTTAACTGTGGCAAAATCATTTATTTCCAGGAGGGGACATACGAATAACTGATGAAACTACTGAAAGTGAGAAATTACTTTTCTCTCTATAAGCAAACTAAAATCTTTAAATACGAGATGCCCCTTGAAGTAGAATATGAACACCACCACCACCAGCACCACCTGCTCATTAGCAATATCTCCACCTTGATGGGACTCAATTTTTGGGATGCAATTTTAGTTGTATGAAGCACCATGCATCCTAAAATGGACTTCAAGTGCTTCAGCAGAGTCACTGCCTTATTAGGATAAGATCTGTGACTGGAGTAGTTGTGGCCCTTGAGATGTTGGACTACAACTTCCATCATCCATCATCACTGGTTGTTTTGGCTAGGGATGGTGGGAATTAAAGTTCAAAAACAGTTGTAGAGCTCATCCTTGGATTAGGTGAAAAGGATAGATAACTGGGTGGCATCTTTAAAATAATGAATGACATCTGGCATTCAGAAAAGTCTAGTGAAAAGAACTTTTGTGGTCATTTTTGCAGGAATGGTGCATAGGGGGTAGTGGTCAATGTGACAGTTTATTTACTTATTTATTTCATATCTCACCTTGGTCAGGGACCCAAAGCAGTTACTGATAAATTTCTCAGTGGATGGGTACAACTGCCAGGATAAAGACAGACTGGGTGGCATGGTCAGGGTGTTGCCACCTCCTTCTCCCTAGCTGCAATGTTACATCCACTTCCTTTGTCAGTAGCTTACATTGGCATTATGGCATTCTCCTCCTCACCATTCCTCTTCTTTCTACTGTGCTTATGTGTATGTGGGATCCTGCCCACTTACCTATCCACTGATAGTGACTTTCATAGGATGAGAGGGAGAAGCAGCAGCTTCAAGTGCCCACTGGTAGGCTCCTGGGCTGAGGAACCACATCATGACTGACAACAGCATAGACTACTCCTTGGGGTCTTTGGCTCCAGTTGAGACAACATTCGCTGTCAGTTCAGAGCTGGAAAAATTGCACTGTAGGGGCAGTGAAAATACCACATGATAACAACAACACAAAGGCCTGTTACAGACAGCCAAAATAAAGCTGCTTCGAGTCACAGTGGAGGTATGGTGTTTCAATGATGATGCGTCTAAGAGTCCAGAAGTCACACCAAAGCCACACTCCAGTCTGGAGCATGGCTTAGTGGGGCTTCTGGACTCTTAGGACCATGCATCATTGAAACACCATACCTCCACTGTGCCGAAGCAGCTTATTGGCTGTCTGTAACAGGCCATAATAAATCAGTCCTTGACAGGTTGCATTGACAGGGGTGAAGTAGAACGTTATGGTTTTGGAATAAGTATTATCTAGAATCTCAGGATACCCCCCCATTTGCCTCCCTTACCTTCCAATATGAGCTTCAGAGGAGGAATTTTCCTTGTGCTTTCCTCTCACTGATTACCATGTAACACTGAGCACATATGTGTATAGTTGTATTTGTATTTTTAAATAACATGCACACTAAATAAAAGGTGCATCTAATATTATGCCTCATTTAGCTTTTCTTTCTGAGTACATTAAAGGACCTTAGGTCTTGCCTAGAGAAAATCCCTTGTGGTTCAAATGTTTATGTGGAGTAAAGATCTATTCCTACAATACCTTTCACCCTACGCAATTATAGCACTTCTCTTCCACTAACTACCATGGCTATGAAATCCTGGGGTTTGTAGTTTAGTAGGACACTCGAGCTCTTTGAAAGATAATTCTAAGTACCCCTCATTTAATTACAAATCCAAGGATTTTGCAGGACACAAAATCTATAATTGTGTAGTGTGAAAGGGCCAAAAGAAACAGAAGCTCGGTTCTTTTATTGCATTTCCTTTAGTGCCTTTTCACTCAGTTACGCTCCATACTAAACATGTTTTTGCCATTGACTAGAGCCCACATTCTTTGACGTTATTAATATGACAGCGTTGTGTGATTTATGGTTTTCAGGTTTTAAAGCATGATTTTAAAGTTCATTCAGTGTCCTGTGTCACTTGAGGTAGTGGAAGAGTTACCACATTTTGAACAAGCTGCTGTGGCTTTTATCTGTTTCTTGATAAGCAACCTGATCTGCTACAATTTGCTCCAAGGAATGCTTCACTTGTAATTTTCTGCAGCTTATTAATTCTGTTCAGACACAGGAACAAAGCAGGTGGAGTAAAGGATAACACAGTAGAGATAACATTGCCAGAACACAGATGAGAAAATCTAAGCAAAAAGCAAAGGGAGCTACGCTGGCAGAGAGGATAAAGATCCAAAAGAAAATCTAAAATCCATAAGTTAATACCCTTCATTAGGCCAACAAAAGGTCACAAAATGGTGCTCAAAGAGTATTGGGCTGGAGGACTCAAAAGCTCATATATCATTTTGTGATTTGTTAGCTAGCCTAATAAAGGACTAAGATGCATTTTCTTCTTAAGAGTATTTAAATTTTTATTTCATCTTCCTAGTGGGAAATGAGGCAGCTATGTGGAACTCAAGGTAACTCCTACTCACTCTTCCCTGACTGCCCAGTCTGTACCATGGAGAAGGACTTGGTATTTGTCTTACTTTAGGTGTGGGGTAGAGATACCCTGCGTGAAGTAGTGGTCTGAACATTGGATTATTACTCTGGAGAAAAGAATCCCAATCCCCACTCAGGTTATAGAAACCCACTGGGTGACCTTGGGCAAGTCACACACTCTCAGCCTCAGAGGAAGGCAAAGGCAAACCTCCTCTGAACAAATCTTGCTAAGAAAAACCTGTGATAAGTTTACCTTACGGTCACCATAAGTAGTAGTAGTTGTTGTTTTTATTATTACTTACTTACTTACTTATAAACCCCCTACCTCCCAGCTCATGCCCCTTCTCCCTCACCGATCCCCACTTTTGGAATCTTCTTCCCATGAACCTGTGGACTGCCACCTCTTTGGAGTACTTTAAGTCCGAATTAAAGACAACTCTGTTCAGGGAAGCCTTCAAACTCTTGTCCTGATATTATGACTGCATTATTTTTGATTGACTATTCATATAATTTTTACTATTTTAACCTACTGTGTAAACTTATTGTGACAATATTTTATTAATCTCACAATTTCTTGTAGTTGCTTTCAGATTGTACGCCATAGGCAGGCTTTTATTTGTGTTCTGCTTTGTTCTACTTTGTAAAGTACTGAGTAAAGCCATGGCACTCTATAAATAAATAAATGTAATAATAATAATAATAATAATAATAATAATAATCCACCTTTCTCCCAATATAGGGACTCAAGGAGTCAAATAACAAATTTAAAATAGCACAGTTTTTTTTAAAAAGATGAAAGCATAACAAAGGTATAAATAGAAATGTATTATATATATATATATATATATATATGTCTATATAAACATAAAAGCAATTAAACATTTTTAAAAGTTAAAACAGTTATGCATTAAAAATATTAAAATGTGCCAAAAACTATATACCAACCTGCTATTTGATTTTTGCATGGCATTTGAAAGCCCAGCCTCCACCTGTTTAGAAAGCCCGATGGCAGGAAAATGTTTTTACCTGCTGCTGAAAGAGAGCAGGGAGGGAGCTCCAATGTCTGGGAGCAGCCACCAAGACAGTCCTCTTCCCTGGTCCCAGCACACAAGCCTGAGAGGGTGGTGGGACAGTCAGAAGGCCACTCTGGACTATTACAACACTCTAGTAGGCTCATAAGTTGGAAACAACTTGAAGACACACAACAGCAATAGATACTGTGGTGGAACAGAAATATTTTTAAAACAGTAAAATCCAATTATAGCAACAAAAGTTCCCTAGCTTCCATATAAGCATAACACCTATATCAGAATAAATGAAAGGAAACAAAATACCATGCATGCTATCAGGTTCTCCAGAACACTTACACAGGTAAGAAACAAAGCCAAAAGTGAGGGAGTGTAGAGGGTAAGCAGCCAATATTCATAGCTTGAAATTAAATAAATGCAGAGTCCATGACTTAAACGTTACCCATGAACCTTTCCCCACACCTTTCTCTCTTCAATCACTATCATGCTTGATTAAAAGTTCTAGACAACTGCAAGGATTTCAATCTTTTGTATATTCTTCTAGCAACTGAATTACTTAGGCTGCAACTACACTGCAGAAATAACGCAGTTTGATATTTGCTTTAATTGCCATGGCTCAAGCTATGGAATTCTGGGATTTGTAGTTTTGTGAGACATTTAGCCTTCTATGTCAGAGAGCTCTGGTGACACAAAAGGTAAAGGTATTCCCCATTGACAAGGTGTCAGACCATTGGGGGCAGTGATCATCTTCGTTACTAAGCCAAAGAGCCAGCGTTGTCAGAGACTACTCTGTGATCATATGGCTAGCATGATTGCACAGAATGCTGTTTACCTTCCCACAGAAGTGGTACCTATTTATCTACTTGCATTTCCATGCTTTCGAATGTTGGCAGAAGCTGGGACTAGTGACGGGAACTCACCCCATCATGTGGGACCCGGGCCTCAAACTGTCATCCTGCCAATCTTGCAATAACAGAGTCAGTGTCTTAACCATTTGAGCCACCACTTCCCTCTGGTGATGCAACAAACTACAAATTGCAAGATTCCATAGGATGAAGCCATGACAGTTAAAGCGGTGTCAAACTGCATTAATTCTGCATTGTGGCAGCATACTTAATCAGAAATGTGTGGGCATTATTTCCATTATAAGATACCCATTCACAGAAATTTATTGGACTACAGCAGGGCTGGGAATCATGGTCCTTTGAATGTTGTTGAACTACACTTCCCTACATTTCTCACTTTTGGCTATATGCCTAGAGCCATTGGGATCTGCAGTCCAACAGCATCATCATGATTCATAATTATATGGGTGTTGTTCCTCCACCCATCTGACCAATTTTCAGGTCGATTGCCAATCTGGTAGAAGTTTTCTAGCATCCACTGGCTTTGTTCCCTAACCTCTGAAATCTATGGAGCATGATATAGTCCTAAAAGGCAGGCTAATATCAAGATTCTCCTTAAGTAATCTTCAGTATTGGAATTGCAGAATATTTGACAAAAGGAAATAAACATGTAGCATTGCAATATTTTTAGGTATTTATTTACATAATCAAATCAGTAACACACACAAACCTCAGTCTAGGCACATACCGTATTTTCCGGCGTATTAGACGACATTTTAACCCCTAAAATCTTTTTGAAAGTTGGGGGGTCGTCTAATACGCCGGGAAGGCTCCACTGCCGGAGCGAGGGCCACTGGCCTTGCCCTCCTCCCAGGCCCTGCAGAGCCCGGGAAGGAGCGCCGCAGCCTGGCGCGAAAGCCGCCGGCCTTCTCCTCCTCCCAGGCCCCGCGGAGCTCGGGAAGGAGCGCCGCGGCCTGGCCCTCCTCCCAGGCCCCGCGGAGCCCGGGAAGGAGCGCCGCGGCCTGGCCCTCCTCCCAGGCCCAGAGAAGCCCAGGAAGGAGCGCCATGGCCTGGCGCGAGGGCTGCTGGCCTTCTCCCTCCTTGGATTTTAAGGAGGGGGTCTTATACGGCGAGTATATCCCAAACTCTATATTTTTACAGGAAAAGTTGGGGGTTGTCTTATACGCCCAGTCGTCTTATACTCCGGAAAATATTCCAATCCATATCATCAGTAAAGGCACTATATGACATTACAGGCATCTGTTGAGGAACTACACATCTCTAAACAAGCATCTGTTATACACTGTTAACAGGCATTGTAACATACAAAGGCATACATGCATTTTCTTAGGCCGGTTACAAACCGGCACTTGGGACGTCCGCAGGACGTCCCATTTTAAAAAAGGGGGCATCTCCTGTCCGTACAATATGGCGCCGGCCGTTCCACACGGCCGGCGCCATCTTTACGTATCGGACGCTGTGTGTCCGAATGTGTTGCGGTGCCTGTGACGTCGCGAATGCGCCCCTGGCGCCTCGCGACGTCACAGAGGCGCCGCAGAAAGAAGCTCCATTTTGGAGCTTCTTTTTTGCTCCGTAAGGGAGCTGCGCGGTGTGGCTGCGACGGCTCCCTTACGGAGCAAACGGCGGCGGCAGCAGACCGCCTCAAAGCGGCAGTCTATAACCCGTCCCCATCATTACTTTAATTCTGTCTTATTATAATAGCATTTTAAGCATAAGCATAATCTTACTCATCCCAGTGAATAGTAAACAGTAAGCAGCTTCTTCACCATGGGCTCAGAGACCAGCCACAAGCTGTCATTTTCTCTCTGTGTTTATAAAGCTCACACCCAGCTTGCTTACACTTTCTACCCAACAGGGCTACTGCCAGAGTCTGTGGAAATCTTTATTGTATTGTATTTATTGTATTGTATTATATGCTTTTCTGTTTTATGTGCCTTAGTATATCCAATGTATTTTATGGTAAAATCTGTTATTTTTTTTATTAAGCTCATATATGACTGTAATAAACTATTGAGGGCTACATGACCACCAATCAGATAAACCTGGTTTTCTGGTCTTTTGTTACTAGCCAGTTAAGTAAGACTTAGAATCATAGAGCTGGAAGACTTGTAATAACTGATTTGTTTGCGGTCACCAATCATCCAATTGGAAATTAGATTTTACTGGTCTTTTGGCATACCAATCAGATATGCATCTTTACATCTGGTTGATCCCATCATTCAGCATGGTTAAGGACTTTTCTACCAATATGCAATCAGATACTACTAATCAGATATGCATCTTTATATCTGTCTGATTACATCATGTATCATTCATCACGTATAAGGACTATTGTACCAATTGAGTTTACCTGGATAACGTTCTTTTTTCTTTCTCTCTTGGCTAGATTCTCCTTAGTTACCCTACTTTATCTTACATTTATACTTCAGTGGCTGAAAACTCAGAACTGGCTTTATTATACACTTATTAACTCTGAAAACAACCATCACATAATTCATTTCCTTCCTATACAAGCTTCAGGGCCTTAAATTTT
This sequence comes from Sceloporus undulatus, assembly GCF_019175285.1. NCBI lineage: Eukaryota > Metazoa > Chordata > Lepidosauria > Squamata > Phrynosomatidae > Sceloporus > Sceloporus undulatus. The sequence goes on from NC_056524.1 coordinate 170,469,519, forward strand.
GCAAAATATAGGGTCCTGCCTATAACAACAACTCTGTACTATAGCCACCAATTTGGCCTATTCCACACACAATGGCCCTGTTAATTTCTCTGGGGATGGGTATCTTTCACATAATTTATCTCAGCCATCTGTACAGAAGGAGGGATACGGGTGAGAGAGAATGAGTTTCTGGTAAATCCATCAGTGATATGACAGCTGAATCATCTGGATCATAGATTTACTGGCTCAAAATTCAAGCTCTTAACATTGTTTGATGTAAATTTGGCTACAGTTCTGGAAGAGCCAGTTCTGAAAATGACCTATAACCATACAGCTACTGATGTGAGCAGAATCTGATGTTGTGAATAAGGCTGAGCCTGTAAGAGACAAAAATATGTGAAACCCCTGACTCTGCAACATCCTATTCAATCTAGCCATGCTCACACGAGAAAGTAAACTACATCATTTGAAATTTCATTGCACAATATCTTTTTATCTGACTCAAAAAATGTCTAGCTTTGAAATTACATTTTGGTTTGAAATGACTTCTCATAACCTTTTACTGTGAGTACTTCAGCTGACAAAATCTGAGTCATGTGGCATTATAGCTTTTGCTGATTTAAGGTATTATTTTGGAGACTGCATTCATGATTTACAGCTGAAGAGTCATATTTGAAATGGTGACCTTTGTGCCACGTTAAATCTGCACATGAATTCCAGTGGTGAAAGACTTCATTTGTTAGCTGAGCAAGCCCCATTGATTCAACCTTCCCCAGCCTTGCGCCCTCCATATTTGTTGAACTACAAGTTGGCCCATCTGGCTGACCAACAATAGGAGTTACAGTCTAATGCATTCACTTTCTGGACTGCAATTCCCCAAATCCCTCACCCAGCCTGAAAAGTTATTCCTCCAAATTCTGAACACAGCTCGAGAGCACTGGGTTGGGAAAAGATCTCTCACCCTATAACCCTAGAAGACAGGATAGACATTTTGCTACCATGTTCATGGCAGCAAAGTCATATCTGAATGGTGTTTGAAGCAGATGCATGCACATGAAAATCCAAACATGCAGGCTGTTTCCAGATATCTATACAATGTTTCACCTAAAGGTACACTACTGCTAACCCTCTTTCATCATGCACATGATCTGATCTGCATAACAAAGAAAAAGGAAATCTTCTCCAGTCGCAGTGGAAATTATGCATTCACTGCCGGTGGCACCATGATTAGAAACATACAAAGCCCTTCACACTACACAATTATAACACTACATTTCCACTTTAGCTGTAATGGCAACAGCCTATGGACTTCTGGGGTTTGTAGTTTGGTGAGGCACTAGAGATCTCTGGCTGAGAATTCTAGATTTTGTTTGTTGTTGTTGTATGCTATCATCAAGTAGTTTCCCACTTACGGTGACCTAAGGCTAACGTATGATGGAGTTTTCTTGGCAGGTTTCTTCAGAGTGGGTTTGCCATTGCCATCTTCTGAGGCTGAGAGAGTATGACTTGCCCAAGGTCACCAAGTAGGTTTCCATGGCTGAGCCGGTTGTGAATCCCAGGCTTCCACAGGATGCTGCCATTGCAGTTAAAGTGGAAATATGACACTTTAACTGTGTAGTATGAATGGGCCCTGAGAGAAGGATTTCCCTGAAGATCTAATTTGAAAGTCATTCAAATCAAAATGGGTGCCTATTTCTAGGTATGAAATTATTGGGCTACTACGCTTCACTCAGTCACTGACTGGGTCTGCACATCCCAGTTTAGGCAATGCTCTGGGAGAGCTATCTACCAGTTGCAGACAGGAAGTTAGTAGTTGCTGCCTTTCCAACTATGACGTGGCTTCCATAGTTTGCTAATTGTGAACCAGGCAAGATGGTTTCTCTCTCCACTGACAAGACAGAGAAATAATATAGCCATAAACAAAGGGTTACTTCTCTGGCTTATCAGCAAAGAGACAAACCAAATGTCACAATAAGCAAACCGCAAATGGAAGGTTAATGGTTTTCTGCAGCAAAAGCACCTGGGCAGCATGCAACCACCTTGTTGTCTCTTTGTTCTTGTTATGTCTGAATGTGCCCAGTAAAGAAATACTTAAGAAAGATAAATACAAGCAGCTGTTCTTGCCAGCACCAAACAGAATGAATGTGCAGCCCTGCAGGTAGTGACTGGGAGCTTTGAATGGGGAGAGTGGGAGGGGATGCTGTTCAAGGATAGCTACCTTAGCCTGCTTGAGGTTTTTTAAAGAATGGAATGTTTTGTACATAGAAAAATGAGATGCCCAAAGGTTGGGCATAATTATAAATGCACAAAAACTACACTGTATTTACCTGATGCAAGTGTCGTTGTGTGGATGGTTTTTTTTTGGGGGGGGGGGGGAGGGAAGAGAGAGAGAGGCAAGCCAAATAGAAGTGTAACTGCCTTTCTTCTTTCCCCTTAAAATAGAGAAGTTTCTTACATTTGGTTTGTCTCTTCGCTGATAAGCCAGAGAAGTAACACCTTGTTTATGGCTATATTATTTCTCTGTCTTGTCAGTGGAGCGATGAGGGCAAAGAGTAGGGAAGATGGTCATTTTTAACAACCCCCATATTTAATGTTTTTTTAAAAAAATAATAAAACCATTATTTCCAAATCATGTACAGTAAGTTTCACATAATTTTGCACTAGTCCAAATTTGTCTGAGGCTCTGTGTGTCACACCTTATGAATGCTGTAGAGCAAAGGGAGGGGGAGCACATTTTAGATCTGAGAGAGACCTTTTTAAAACAACATGAAGTGAGTTTTCTATTCACTGTCTGTTTATTTCCTCTTCTAAAAGGGCCTTTCTTGGGCATAAGGCACTCAGAAATCATTCAATTTCTTAAACATTAGACTTCATCAAGGAAGCGTAAGCTACATTATTCTGGATCCCAGCCAAGCAATTTGCCTCTCAAAAAATATTGACGGATAGTAAGTATAGCAAGACAATATAAATGATATTGCAGAGTCATTGTGCACAGACTTATGTTCCAGGAACAACAAATGTGTTGCAGCTCTCCAGGACAGTTGTATTCCAACCAGCAGCCTCTGTTTCTGTTGTATATGTGTTGTGGGGACACATACATAGATAAACAATTAAAAATGTCATAGAAGTTGACCGTTTTGTTGTTAGATCTGTGTTTTGAGAGGCCCTTCTCAAGGAAAATAAAATCTGCAAGTGTTCTTTACATTGCTAGTACCAAATACCCTAAAAGGAGTTTTGGGGGATACTTGCTGTTGTGTATTTTCAGGTCTGACTGTTTCCAACTGATGGTGACACTACTAGGCAAACGTGTCATGGGGTTTTCTTGGCAAGATTGGCTCAGAGGAGGTTTGCCATTGCCTTCCTCTAAGGCTGAGAGCATGTGACTTGCCCAAAGTCACCTGGTGGGTTTGGCGGCTGAGCGCGGAATTGAACCCTGGTCTCCAGAGTTAAAGTCCAACACTCAAACCACTATGCATGCTTCTTCACCTCTGGCTTGAACTCACCACCTGGTTGTGCACCGCGCTGACCAGTTTTGGCCAGTGGTTATAGCTTAGCAGAGTTACTGAGAATAGGCTGAAGACCCCGACAAACTCTCCAAGCCTTCTCACTCTTGCTTCCACAGAAGTCTTCAACCTTCTTCAAGATCCAGCTGGTTCTTGTAGCTTCACTCAAGACACCAGACAACTCAGTAGTCTTAAATAAAAGATCTACTTTATTCTACTATATACAGCTCCAAAACTATCCAATACAACAATACTCTACTCCTCACTACCCACACTACAACCCACACAATACTTTGGGATGCATAGTCATTATTATAGTCAATGCATGGTACCACCCACTGTTGTCTGTTTCCACCCAGTAGGCGTGTACATCATTCTCATTGGTTCTCTTGGTTCATCCTACAATTAATGATTTCATCATCTCAGCCTTGACCACTTAACAATTGTCAGGTGTGTCCAGTCATCCACTTTACATTTCTTGTCCTTGGCATTTAGGACTTGTTAATTGTATTACCATTTACACCTGTGTGGTTCTCAATTGGCTTCTGCTGAGTCACCCTGACTCTCACATACATGTTTTATTTCATTTACTGTATATCCCATGTTGCTTTTTCCTTAACAAGATTGGCTCAGAGGAGGTTTGCCTTCCTCTAAGGCTGAGAGCATGTGACTTGCCCAAAGTCACCTGGTGGGTTTGGCGGCTGAGCGCGGAATTGAACCCTGGTCTCCAGAGTTAAAGTCCAACACTCAAACCACTATGCATGCTTTTCCTTTATGCCCCCCTATACATCAGGAATTGTACCAGCAATACTTCAGATAGCCCTCTCCTATTTTAAAGCCTTAAAAAAATCACCCTCAGGTGTTTTAGAAGTAGTGTCATAGTCCTCTTCTCTTTTCCTCTCTCCCCCCTTCCTCAGGAATCTTAGCAGCAGTGACTCAGAGAGCACTCCCACTTTAAAGCCCTTAAAATATTTAAAAGTAAAATAAAATAAAATAAAATAAAATAAAAAATAGCACATCACCTTTTATGCTTCCAGGAAGCCACACAATTGAAATATAAAACCTGAAACTGGCCACTGAAACTTGTGCGCCAGCCAAAAAACATTCTGTCCAGTTTTGAACCACCTGCCATGGTCAGGGTGACCAGATGTCATAACCTCTGCAAAGAGGGACAAGGCACTGCCAAATGTAGGGCATTCCAGGAAAATGTAGGGCATTACCAATTAAAAACTAAAAACACTAATATAAATGTAAATTCACGTTTCTTAGTTGAGATCAAAACTGAGAACATTTTGAAATTCTTCCTGGACAGAAGGTTGAAATGTAAGACACTCTGGTCATGGTATCTAGATGAGCTACAGGCCACATCAGACCTTACCTTTTGTTTCTAGGAAGCTCCCAGTTAGAATTTCAAGTTGAAATGACTAGTTAACTGGCCCCATTTTTGGCTTCTCTTGAGCCCAGCATTTCTAATTTTGCCTTGAATCTTTGCATTACAACACAGGGTGCATCTACCCTGTATAAATAATGCAGTTTGACCCCACGTTAAGTGCTGTAGTTCCATCCTATGAAGTTTTGGGATTTGTAATTTTACAGTCTTTAGCCTTCTTTGCCAAAGAGTACTGGTGCTTCCCAAAACTATTGATTCCAGGGTTGTGTGAGATGGAGCTATGGCAGTTACAATGGTGTCAAACTGCATTATTTCTACAGATGCATCCAGACATGACTTCTACAGTATGTCTGCCACCATACGTAAATCTTGTATTATTTTTAATATGCTTTCTGTGGATCCCAAGCTACTTTACCAGATGTTTCTCCCTCTTCAGTGTACTGAAATCTACAAAAAACAACAACAACATATGCCTAATAAAACTTTGTCACCTTTAAGGTGTCACAGAAATCCAAATATATTTTCCAAGTGGACCTAGTGGGTCAGCTATGAACAAGAGGAAACCAGAGAATGCTTCTGGTTTGGAAATAGTGAACGGAGGTTACATGTCCCAGCAGTTCTTTTTTGTGCTCATGCAATAAATGTCACATCTGATAGAAATGTTTGGCTTATCCTAGTTTATTGAGATAGAAGACAAGGGACACTTTGATTCGGTTCACATAAATGTAACATCCCCTTTCTTGGATTTAAGGATCAGAGCCAAAACTTCAGTTTACCAGACAGCAGCTTTGAAAGATAAAAACTTTCTTGCTTGCCAAATTGCTCACTCTAAAGCAAAGAAATCCTGCCTGTCACACAGGTTTCTCACTTTTCTTTGTTCTTGCATGTGATCAAGGAAGCAGAAATAGCAGCCAATTTGAAACTCTGGGACCAGGGAAAAGACAAGGGTTGAAGAGAAACCAGACTACTGAAGTCAGAAGGGGATTCTTATTATTTTTCATACTTACCCAAAAACTCACTATATATTCTCTTTAGTACATTTAATATAGCTACATTCTAGCTGTCTTTCTTTGAGAAAAGTCCCACTGAATACATTAAAGTACAATAACATCCCAAATAATAATAATAATAATAAAAGAACCACAATGATATCTTTATTGGGACAGTCAAAATGCATAAAATAAATGTTGCAAGCTTTCGAAGTGCCACTGGCTTCTTCATCAGGCAAAGCTGTTAAGAATCATACAGGAAGGGGAAAATGATAACAGGGTTGTATTTTCTCAAAGTGTTGTTGGTGTGTTGTTCTTTGGAGGCTGATGGAGGGATATCTATGCAAATAGGTCCCTCCTCCTTCTAGCCACATGGCACTGGGAAGAAAACAATTACAAAGTCCAGGAGATAAAATCTGAATCCCATTAGCAATGCAGAAAAGTACTTCTGAGATCCCAGATTTCTCCATCCTATGTGAGGTCACAGCCACTTTTGTTAGGCAGAAAATATTGATTTTCTCAAGAGAAGCCTCCATGCTTTTGCATTAGGAAAATTTTAGGTGTTGTTTTGGTAGAACGTTCCCAATATCATCCCAGTTAAACAAAAAATGTTTTATCTATTTTGGAAGTGTAAGTATGCTTTCAAGTTGTTTCTGACTTATGGCGACTCTAAAGCAATCCTATAAGGCAACACTTTAATGGGGCTTTTTGGGGGGATGATTTGTTTAGAGGTTTACCATTCCCTTCCTCTGAGGTTCTAGGAACCACAAATAGTAAAGTCCCAGTCCATTGGATCCCCCTTTAGGTTCCCTTGTAGTTGCTAAAATATGTTGTCTTCACATCCAGGAAACATATTCAGCGATAGCCTGGTTGGCCATATAGCAAAGTACAATAACATGTACAATAACAAAGTACATGAACATAGTGGTAGAATTAAGAGGCACAGCCATGTTAGTCTGGGATATCTTTATGCAAAGGGATCTTGCAACACATTTGAGACCAATGTCCAAAAAACACACTGCTGAAATAATCCAGTTTAAAGGACATTTTAACTGTCCTGGCTGAGTGCCAGGGAATCATGGGAATTATAGTTTGTGGTGGCACAAGAGCTCTTTGACAGAGAAGGCGAAATGTCTCACAAAACTAGTTCCCAGAATTCCCTAGCATTGGGTCCGGCAGTTAAAGTGGTCTCAAACTGGATTATTTGTGCAGTGTGCTTTAGACCTAGGTCCTGTTTAACTGCCCTGGCTCAATGCTAGGAAATCTTGGAAACTGTAGTTTATTGTGGCACCAGAGCTCTCTGACAGAGAAGGCTAAATGTCTCACAAAACTACAGTTCCCAGAATTCCCTAACATTGAGCCAGGACAGTTAAAGAAGTCTGCAGGGTGTGTTTTTATTTATTTATGTTATTGTTTATTTTATTTCTGTAGTGTGTGTTTTGGACCTTTGTCACAGGAATGCACTTTGTTTACTTTTCTTATTCGTTATGTATATAAAAAAATGGCTGCCAGTTCCTCCTCACTGAGGAACCCTGCCCCCCCCACTCCGCCATGACTTTGCTTTTTGTCCAATAAGACCCCGCCCCCTCCCTCCCTCGTGACCCAACCGCCTCTTGGCCCCGCCTTTAAGTGAATCAGTGTCAGCAGACCTCTCTGAGGGGGGTGGGGCTTATATTGCGGGTGGGCAAATATTATTGTTGTCCAGGGACGCATGCGCACAGCGGCAAGTCCCTCGAGGGACTTTTTCCCCTACCGCACTGAGTTTGCGCGGCAGCAAGGGAAAAAAACATAAGGGAGGGAGGGAGGAGTTGAGGACGACCGGTTGGCTCTTCGCGCAGGCGCAGTAGCGACTTGGCCGGCGGTGTGTACTAGGGCGATATAGGCGGCGGATCAGGTGACGCGACCGCATTGCAGAAGGAGCAGCCCGAGGGGAAAGATGGTGCGGTGCTTCTCTAGTTTGGTTCTCCTCTCCGCGGTGGCGGCGGCGGGTAAGGAAGACTGGCCGCGCCCTGCTTCCCTCCCTACTTCCCAAGCTGCATCCACACTGGAGGGATAACCCGGTTTGGTACCGCTTTAGCTCTTTGTATGTTTGCTATGGAATTCTAGGAGTTGGAGTTTGTTGCTCCGCTCTGGACCCCACAACAAACTCCAACTCCCAGAATTCCATAGCTTTGAGCCAAACAGAGTTAAAGCGGTGCCAAACCGGGTTATCCCTCCAGTGTGGATGCAGCCTACGTTTCTCTTTTTATTCTTGGTCATTTGGTCTCTTCGCCCACTTATTACTTCCTTATTATTATTATTATTATTATTGGGGGTGTTTTCTTTGTCCATTTATTCCATTATTAATATTGGGGGGGGGTCTCTTCACCCACTTATTATGCCATTATGATTATTACCTATTACACAATTAGTGTGATGATGAAGGAATTAGTTTTAAAATTTAATGTTTATACATTTTAATGTACAGTTTTTTAAATTGTATTGATTTAAACCTGCTCTTCGCCTCCTTGAGTCCCGATATTGGGAGAATGGCAGGATATAAGAAAATAATAACAATAACAATAATCTCTCCCCCCCCCCCCCCCTGTTAGGGCTTCTTGTGTGCCTTCCAGCCCTTTCTGACATATGGCCACCCTGTAATGGGGTTTTTGAAGGGGTCTCATCTTCAGCCACCTTCCAGTCCTTTCTGACCTATGGCAACCCTATCAAGGGGTTTTCTTGGCAAGATTGGTTCAGAGGAGGTTTGCCATGGCCTTCTTCCCTTGAGGCTGAGAGAGTGTGGCTTGCCCAGGGTCACCCAGTGGATGGTCTCTGGTGCTAAATCTTTGCCCTTTGTGCAGCCAGAGCCTTGGCGACATGTTTGTTTACTAGTTGCGGGGCGTAGCCGTGATGCCCCCCCTCAACAGACACACATGTCTAGGCTGCCATTTGAATCCACTGCTTGGGTTCCTATCCTCCAAGCACCTAGAAAACAGTGAATAGCGTTTCATGTTTTTATGGCTGTATAAATATTCTTGGAAGATCAGGGGCCAAGCCTTAGAAAATGCAAGTTACTTGCGTAGACGACATAAGATCAATGCAAAATTGACAAGAGGAGGACATTAATTTGGTTGGGGACCAGCCTGTGAGTGAAATGGTATTTAGTTGAACAGTGATTCTCATATTATTTTTGCCATTGAGACCCCCCCCCTTTACATCTATATACAGACACACACACCTCGATGTACTATACAAATAAAAGTGTTTAATTTATTTAATGTGCTTATATTCTATTCATTTGCATGTGCATTCGATATTCCATGCACATTCATATACATTCATACACATTCATGTACCTTTGCATTTAGCAAGGAAATAACACCATTCAAATGAGTACAGTTTTATTTAAGTACGTTCAATACTTAACTGAATGTGTGTGTGTCACTTTTACCCATTAAAATGTGGGAGGAGGAGGAAGGATCAAGGCCTCCAAGTCTCGCATCACCATCACTTCCAAGGGTCCCTCCCCACCGTTTGAGAACCACTATCAGGATTCCCTTCTCCTTCCTTGGTTCTCAGCATCTGGGTCTGAGTGTAAGATGGCCAGACCAAGAAAAGAGAAGAAAATGACAGTTATTCTCTTTTGTATCTAGCCATACTAACTTGGTGCTTTTTAGGGTATTTGGGTGGGGTGTAATTTATGGGGGGGGGGGGGATTTGTTTTCCAGCGACAGTAATTTCCTGTTTCTCCCTGCTGGCTGCAGCTGTTCTCCATGGAAACTGGGGGGCATCTTGGTGACACAGGAACCAGTCCACTTTGCTCTGCATTGCCTCATTTATGGAATTTCCATTTATTTATCATAGCTCCAAAACACACTGCAGAAATAATCCAGTTTGAGACCGCTCGTTCAGTCTGTGGGACGAGACGAAAACAAGCCACCAGCTCCCTGTTCGCTTCATTGTAGAGATACAATGATTCTCCATATTTTGGTATCAAAATGTAGTGCCAAAAGGAAGCAAGAAGCCTTGCTTGCACTACTGAAATGCAGTAAAGGCTTCCTCTGAAACACAGCGTTCGGTTACAGTTGCAGTACATGTTATGAAACGCAGAAGCATGGCCTGAGAAGGGGTGGAGGCAGTAGTTGATTCTGCTACAGCCTTGCGTTGCCAGTGGGTAAAAAGCTGCCCAACAAAAACCTAGATGGGAAGAAAACCTTGTGCAACAAGTAATATAATCCCTAAGAACTATCAGCAGTGCTAGGCCATAAATGTGTTTGCACAATGTATTAAGCAGTCATGGTCTATTGGTGACCCTGGGGCAGGGGGAAGTCGGGGGCTTATCGCATTTCTTGTTTTGCAAAAATGAACTGCCAGGATATAGACACATGCCTTCTAGAAATGAGGTGCAAACCCCAAGTTTCTTGATTTTAGATCGTAAGCCTGGGAACTGTCTAATTAAAAATTAAACAGGGAATTGTCTAATTAAAAATAATAATTGTAAGCTGCTCTGATAGCCTTTAAGGCTGAAGGGTGGGGTATAAGTACCATTAAATAAATAATTAATTTGTGTGGGCTGTCACTAATTTATCAGACTAATAATCAAATACTAGACATTTCCACTCTTAAATAGGTCTTGCTGAATTCATAGCACATCAGTATAAGATTGCAGGCCAAAACAAATATTTCCCTAAATTGCTAATCTTAAGATCTGTGTTGTTCTTTCATCTCTCAACTATGGTCACTTTGTAAATAATACAAAGGTTGTGTAAGTGGCTCTAGGATAAGAAGCAATGGTTTGAGTCTTAATTCCTCTGATATGGAGACATCAAGGAACCTAGTTGTTGTAGAAAATGTTTGTAAAATTCCTGCAGTTTAGTCTTATGTCAGAAAAGACCCTTTTTGCCAGAGTAGAACAAAAAATGAGGATACTGTTATAGGTTCTAGAAAAGTGAAACTGTCACCTCTAAGTAGTTCGGGCGTTTGCCTTGCATCTTAATGAGCAGTGTTTCAAAGCATTGTTTCTCAAAGCGCTGCAGAAACGTGTGAAAAGCTATGTTCTGATTTACAAATTGTAACAATTATGTTGCAGTGAAAATCATGACATATGACTTGTTCCTTGAAGGTCTGCATTCTTATGAGATACGAAACCATAGTTCATTGTGAAACTTTACTTGGATGAATATCCTTCATTAATATTTGCAAATGATGTCTATTTGCTATTTGCATTTTAAGTTGGTTATGAAAGAGCAGTCTAGGTTGTCTCTGTCAGTAGTTTGTCTTGTGACAGATACTAGGAATAGAGTCTTTAGACACCAAGTTAAATTGCTTTGCTTGAATGTATCTTGGAAATCCTGCTTCCATCTTGCAAAAGTGAAATAATTCTAGGTCATGAAATGGGAGTTGGCACAGGAATTAGGAAAAGGAAGCAGGCACAATGCGAGAAGCAGCAGAACACATACTTTCCTAGCTTTGTTTGAAACGAGAGAGAGGTTACTTCAAACTGTAAATGAACTATTTCCCTGTTGGGTCCCTTGGACCTTCAAGCCTTGCCCCTACAAGCAGCTATTCTAAATGTGAAGTTGTTCTGAAGTTAAATGCAGCCTCAACTTGGTTACTCCTCATAGTAGCACCTTAGTCGTGTTTTAAACACACAAAGACACAACCTACTAGATCAGGCGAATGTGGCCTGGTGTAAATGAAATACATTGTAGTGGCTTTGGATCAAATAGATTTCTGTATAATCACATTCTGCAACATGCATGTCCGAAGAAGACTTCTGTATAAGCAGAATTTGTTCTGTAGATTTACTTCTGTTTCTGCAAAGCAAGCTAGTTTAATTGTCTCACTCGTAAACATTAGAAGAGCATGGATATGATTTCCACAACACATAGCTGAGTCTTAAGCTTATTTGATTAGTCATTCATCTATTAAAACAGCTGATTCTGCACAGATAATATAAGGGTCAGAATATATCTTTTCTTGCACTTGCTTCCAGTATTGTCTGAAACCAGGACAGACATATGGTTGGGGCAGCTCATATCTATCATAGCTGGTGAGGTGGAAGGCAGAATGAGTGAGGCAAGGAGAAGGAACTATGTCACCTATCTTTTTTTGTCTTCAAATCACCCAGAGGACATTAGAACACAGTAACGTACAGTAAAATGAAAGAGTTGCCTGTTTTGAGTTAGAAAAGCTATGGTGTCCTCACACTCAGTTCTATATTGTGCTTGGAGAAAATGTGTGTGACCTATGTTCCCCCTCCAGCCACTACAGAAGCGAAACCCGGCAGCACCAGAAGCCAAAGGCAGAGATAATATGCACTCTGCAATGAATTGTACATAATTAAATTGCTTAAGCAAAGTGAGCTGGGGCACACAAGAACAATTGAGACAGACTTCACAGCACCATGATCCTTAGTTGGGAGAAATGCTATCCTTACGTGAAAGGGGGCAAGTTCTTCAACAGAAAAGTGCAGAACAAATGTTTCCTGTATCCAAAAGTAGACATCTCTTTATTTCTCCTTCTAATATACTCTCCTCTGTCCCCCTCTTTTTTTACACATGCTCAGAGAGCATCTGAGATTAATTCTGCCAGGATAGTGTTGCTGGATCTCCAGGAGGCATTCTGAGCATGTGCAAATGATATAAAGGATTTAGGAACTGGAAAAATATATTAAGAGGAGAGAGGAGGAAAAATAAAAGTGCTGCAGAGCATGGTAATTGATCACTTAAAGCAGATTATATAATCTTGTGTTTTGGGGATTTGGGGAATATAGAAATCCACTGCTTTTACATTTCACTTGCCCTGGAATTTGATGGACTCCTGACATTTTAGTTGTACGTGTATCTGATGGACTCCTGTTAATACCTTTAGAACTCTGTGGAACCAAAAAAACTGCCTTAATTTGAATGTTCTTGTCATAGCTCAATTGCAATCTTCTGGGATAGGGCTACCTCCTTACCTGCTTGCTTATTCAATACCTACCTGCCATTTGTCCACCTCATTGGCCTATTGTATTATATCTTCTAATGATCTGCTGCTGTCATCATTGCAATAACATTCTTCACATGCCTTTTGCATAGTGCTTTGGCAGAAGTAAAAGCACTGGAGTCAAGAGAAAGGAACAGTTTTCTACGTTTAGTCACATTTTCACACAGAAATGGCTTAGCTTTGTGCATTGTAATATTAGAGCTGTATCTGAAACCATGGGACCCTCAAGGATTCTAGAGTGAAAAATACTTTCAGCTGCCCTGGGACACCATTAACTGACAGATGAATTAAGAGAAAGGAATTAAGGACAGCTGTACTTGATTTTGGCCAAATACTTTCCAAAAATATGTAGACATGTATCACTTGGTGATTTTGATTTTCACTGAGGAGTGAAATTGATTTGTCCTGCAAGGATTGCATACCTGACCACATTAACCATTTTGAGTCCTCCAGTAACCATAATAGTTTGATCATTGGATTATGACTGGAGAGCAGAAGCTGTTACGTGAGCGAATTCCTTGACTTATATCCTACTCTTCCTGTTTGGTTCACCCTGGAACAGGTGAAACAACAATGTTAATCAGCATAAAACAGGAATTTATCTTCCTGTTTCTAGCCCTCACAAATAAAACTCTGGCTCCATTCACTGTTGTAATTCTATTTGGAGTATTATCTGGAATTAAGATCAGGGCTAGAACCAGCATGTAAAAGCTGATACAAAAATGTATAGCATTGTGCTATGTTCTTAGACAAGCCTGCTTGGAACTATAAGCTTAACTTATGTTTCAGTTCAGTTCTAGTCAGTTATTATATACTGTGTATTGAAACATCTGAAAGTGGAACAGCAATCTCAATCTCAACCTCCACAAGGTGATTATTACCTTGGCTAAAAAGTAGCCAGGTTTCCCCCATGCATTTTGTACAGTGGACCCTTCTGTTATGCGGGGATCTGTTCCAGACCCCCCTGCGTAAGGGAAAAAAATGTGTATGCCTGCGCCCCATTGAAAATAATGGGGTGTGTGCACTGTGAGCCTGCACGCCATTGGTTTTTCCCTCCGTGTCACATATGGCATGGGTGCACTGTATTTACAGACTGAGGTAGACTGTGTAATAATTTGTCTTATAGAATTAGAACAAACTTTATGTGTTATTTACTATGGCCTGAAACACATGGGCCAAATAAAATGCCTTCCGGGTGCTTTGGAGGTGTGGTGTTCAAATGACACATGCTTTTAAGCTGCCTCAAAGTTGCTCTGAGGATGCCTAAGGCAGCCTAAAGCTGGCACCAAAAGGAGTGGCAAGAAACTTCTGCTGGCGGTCCATTCAAGACTATGGCATATATTTTTGAGCTCAAACATTTCTATGAAATTTGGAACTTGCATTTGTTTTACAAGATGATCAGCACCCTTCTCAGTGGTCATTTTAGCCATAGTCTAGGAAAGAATTATAAGAATAGCACACACACACTGAACTCGGTTCTCCTCAGTTACATGGTTATCATTAATTAGATGGTTAACACACTGGCTTCAGTTGTCTGTTTTGGAGGGTGTGGGATCAAGAACATAAAGAGGTTTTACTGAATCTGATAGAACAGTATATAGTCATATAATGGTGTAATATAAAATTTCATTTTCTGAAGTTATTCCCTTGCTTACATTTGCCTCTTTTCAGCAGCTTCAGATCTGTGAATTTGATCATCCGCAGATTGTCACACCCCATATTATTACATAGCAGTGACATGAATACAGACTTTCTGAAGCGTGCATGTTTGGATTGTCACTATTTAATAATACAGGGTGTTGATCAGGGGTAGGCAACTCTTTTCAGCCGGGGGCCGGGTAGCAGTCCCTCAGACAACTGGGGGGCCGAAGCCAAAAAATAAACAATTAAATAATTTTTTAAAAATTAAATAAATAAATAAACCGGGACAAATGTAGGACAAAATGTTCAAATGGAGGGCATTTTTAAAATAAAAATGGAGGACACGTGAAAAAATTTGCCGATTTTAAAAAAAATGTTAATATAAATGCATGTTTCTGAGGCTTCTATAGACAATTGCCCCCCAAAGGCCCCGGCGGCAATCGGCGGCAGGACTGGGCTGGGGCTGGTTCCAAGGCCTTGCCGGGCCGCATCCGGCCCGCGGGCCACAGGTTGCCTACCCCTGGTGTTGATCAATCATGTTTTTTGACATCTGGTTGATGTCCTACAACAGAACCACCATAGATCTGAAGGACCAACTGTATTCTTGTAGCCCTGGAGCAGTTAGAGCTTAGAAAGAGTTTCACTTAGCTAGGGGCTGATACTTTGTCAGATGCATTTTTCAAACTACCTTGTGACATTCAAGGATGAGTATATGACATACAGTACTTGAGGGTCATAAACATCTTGTGATTATCTGCAGTTTGAATGTTCATTATTCACCAAACTTTTCCATGTTGTAATGGCAGTGCATTAGTTTGCGCTTGACAGTCTCCCAGCCTGGGCTATGTATTTGAAATTAATCTCTGTTTTTCAACAGTTGAAAATATTCTTCCTTTATGTTTTAGCATGCTCGCTAAGTAAACTAGAAAATGAAAGTGCAATTTGAATCTTGGATGTACGAGACTGAAAGCAGCATGAATTGGCTATAGTAATATTAATTATACACCACTACTGTAAAGTTTCATAAGAGTCTGTAGAACTGCTTGAGTTGGCGTGGGAAGTATAAATGTTGCTTCTTATACCTAATTAGCAGCACCTTTCCTCATCCGTATTCTGCTTGTTCCATTATATATTTGAGTTTGGCTTCCTCTATGGTAACATGAAACAGATGATCTAATATTTCCTAATTGGTTGATGGCAAGCACTCTGTAGTAAGGTGTTTATATTAACTCCAGCTTTTCTTATTCTAATGTATCTGAGCTGAGAAGATGGCAGACAAGAAAAACATTCTAGGCAGCTGCAGATGTTCGTGGTTCAAAATACTTTGACAATTAGATGAACATTTTATTCTAGATCCTTCTGAATGAAGGAATTATTCCTATTTCCCAGATTTTGACAAACTTTATATATATGTTAGGCCTTTTGAAATGCTGAAATTTTAAAATAACTTTTCAAATCAACTTTTACCCTGGCAGCCTTGTCAAGTCCCCTCCTACTGCAGAATGATTGCACAAAAGGTCCTGAGGTCTGGTGTCGGAACTTGCAGGCTGCATCTCATTGCAAGGCAATTAAACATTGTCGGCAGACTGTCTGGAACAAGCCCACAGTGGTAAGTTGAACTGACTGTAAAATGGATGTGAACAGTGAACAGTTTCTGTGGTAGATATACATACTTTATA
Source organism: Sceloporus undulatus (assembly GCF_019175285.1). Lineage (NCBI taxonomy): Eukaryota > Metazoa > Chordata > Lepidosauria > Squamata > Phrynosomatidae > Sceloporus > Sceloporus undulatus. The sequence goes on from NC_056524.1 coordinate 170,485,669, forward strand.
GCTCATAGTTCTGAACTATGTTTAGGAACAGGAAATATTTTTAGGAAATATTTAGGAACAGTTTTTTTGTTCTTAAAATATTTAAGTACTTCGTTTTGAAAGACTTTTAAATCACCTATCTTAAAAGTTTATATAAAGCTATAAAATTAGATTGCTGAAGTATGATTTTCAGAAGAGTTATCTTGTCTTAAATGCTAATTGTTGGAAGATCTTTGCATTCTTTCTCCCTCCTTAGATAGATAGGGACTTCCTGCATACAAACTCGTCTTTCTTTCATTCACACTAACCATGTGATTTAGGTCCTCCTTTAAATATTAAATTTAGCTTTATACCTTAACTATTCACTAGCTAGATTAGAATATAGTTTTTATGTAGATTAAACCCATTAGTAAACTTTTGTTTTAAAGTTTTTAAGTCAGTCTCAGTTCTTAGGGAAGCACAATTAGAAAAAGGCACATTTCTACTACTCTGTTAATTTAAAGCTATACACTGATAAGTTTGCCTTTGACATTTTTGATATTTAAATATTTTTGTTTACTTGCCAAGGACTGAAGCCTTAGGAAACTTAAATTATCCTACACAAATTATTTTGTCCTCCCTTTGTGAAATAACTGACTATTGGAAAGTTTCTAGTTAAAGGCTAAGAATGACATTTGGAACTACCGTATTTTCCCGCGTACAAGACGACTTTTTAGCCCTGGAAAATCTTCCCCAAAGTCGGGGGTCGTCTTGTACTCCAGAAAGCCCCTGCGTCCTAAAGAGGGAAGGCTTCTCTCAAAGGCAAAGGAGCATCCTCCTCCGTTCCCTCCTCCTTTGCTTTTCCCCCTTCCTTCCTTCCTTCCTTCCTTCCTTCCTTCCTTCCCTCCCTTTCTTTTTCCCGCCTTCCTTCTCTCCCTCCCTCCTTCCTCCCTTCCCTTTTTCTTCTCTTCCTTCCTTGCTCCTTCCCTTCCTGTCCTCGGAAGGCAGAAGGTCTCCCTACCTTCCCTCCAACCTGAGAGCAAGGCTGGCTACAGAGCAACCAATCCTTTGGAGTCACACACTCACAGTTTTCAGCCAATCAGAGAGAGGGCTGGAGAGTGGTCTCCGCCCCACCCTCAGAAAAGGGTCTCTCTCTCTCTCTCTCTTAGCACCTGAGTCCCTCTGAGAGCCAGGCTACAGAGCAACCAATACTGTTTGGATGGAGTCACACTAACAGCCAATCAGAGAGAGGACAGTGGTTGCCCCCGCCCTCACAAACTACAATTCCCAGGATTCCCTGGTTTTTCAAGGGAATTGCCTCCATGCTTCCAGATCCCAGCCCCAGAGATAGAGTCTACAGTATATTGTTGTTGTTGTTGTTATTATTATTATCCTTTATTTATTTATATCAGTGTTGCCAGTTTAAGTCCACTTCTGCAGATGCATTTGGATTTAATGATAACAATAGTGGTGATGATGAGGATAGATAGGTCTTGTAGCACATTTGAGACTCACTGAAAGAAAAGTTGGCAGCTTTCCTAGACTTAAGCGTACTTCCTCAGATGCATGGGAATTGTAGTTCATTGTGGCACCAGAGCTCTTTCTCATAAAACTACAATTCCCAGGATTCCCTAGCACTGAGCCAGGGCAGCTAAAGCGGTCTCAAACTGGAGTATTTCTGCAGTATGGATCGGACCTTGAGCATT
>NC_056524.1:170487432-170487730 GCF_019175285.1 Sceloporus undulatus
CTTGAGCATTTTTAATAACCAAGGTCCAAAACACACTGCAGAAATAATCCAGTTTGTGACCACTTTAACTCTCCTGGCTTAGTGCTAGGGAATCCTGGGAATTGTAGTTTGTTGTGGCACCAGAGCTCTTTCTGACAGAGAAGGCTCAATGTCTCACAAAACTACACTTCCCAGGGTTCCCTACCACTGAGCCAGGGCAGCTAAAGTGGTCTTGAACTGGATTATTTCTGCAGTGTGTCTTGGATCCAATTTAGGTTGCATCTTCATTCCAGAGACAATCCAGTTTCATACCATTTTA
>NC_056524.1:170490730-170540192 GCF_019175285.1 Sceloporus undulatus
CCATGGCCCAGTGCTATGAAATCCTGGGAATTGTAGTTTGTTGTCACACCAAAGTTTGCTGAGATGTCTCAGAAAACTAGAATTCCCAGGATTCCATAGCACTGAGCCAGGGCAGTTAAAGGGGTGTCAAACTGGATTATTTCTGCAGTGCAGTTGCAGCCTAACACATTTCTATTTGGCACAAAGCTTCCTGGGCTTTGATTCCAATAGGAGCCACTTGAACTGCCACGGCTCCATCTGTACAGAATCCCTGGGATTTGTAGTTTGGAGCAGCGCCCCACATTCTTTGGGCAGAGAAGGCAAAAGACCTTATAAAACTATGAATCCTAGGATTCCAATAGGATGGAGCAGCAGCTCTTAAAGTGGTGTCAAACTGCATTAATTCTAAAGTGTAGATGCACCAAGAGGAAGGGCGGGAGGAGTTGTCGGGGCGGGTGAAATAATGTTGTGTATGCTGTTATTTCAAACATGGAACACACTCCTTCCTCAGAGTATAGTGGAGTCTGCCTCCTCTTCCCCTCCTTTTCTTCTTTCTCCTTCTCCTTTTTTCTCCTCCCCCCTCTTTCTCCTCTGTTGCTGCTGCTGCTGCTGCTGTTGTTGTGTGCCTTCAGCTCCTTTCTGACTTATCAAGGAAGAGAGGGGTGGTCTTATACGGTGAATATATCCCAAATACTCTATTTTAAGTTGTAAATTTGGGGGTCGTCTTATACGCCCAGTCGTCTTATATACCGGAATATACGGTAGTTTAAGATTTGTCCTTGTATCACCAAGAACAACCTCTCTTAAAGGTTCCCTTGCCAGCTGGCTGGCTGTATTCTTCACACCTCTGAGTCTTCATTGTACATCCTCTAAACTTCCGACAATGCTGTTTTCCCACTTCTATACCTTATAAGAGGACATCTAGTTTATTGCAGTTACCTATGATGTTTTGGGGAAGAATAGCACAACTATTTTTTTAGGAAGTAATATTTTGTACTTTATAAAATTGATCAAGCATTTCTTTTCTTCTCAGAAAAGCATTCCTTGTGACTTGTGTAAAGAAATCGTAACTGTAGCTGGAAAGGTCTTGAAGGACAATGCCACAGAGGTAAGGCGGTGCTTTTCTTGAGGGTGTCCATTGTGTCAAGTCTGACAGACAAAATGCAGGAAAATAAATACAACAATTTTTACTCCATGCTGACATATTCCCTGTTCAGCAAATTTTATTATAAATGTTTAAAGCATGGGTTTCTTAAGTATAAGTACCTGTGTTGAGATCTGTAAATAGTTTGTGTAAATGAACATAGATAAAATGATAATAAAATTCTCTTAAACTAAAATTTGCACTGTATTACAGATGGGTAAGTATCGGTAGTACAAAAATACTTCTTTATTGGTGGGCAAAATTAGAATGGCATACTTTGGTAATTATTACACAAAGGAGAGGGGTTAGAGTAAAAACCTTGACCCAGGTTTTCCAGCCTTGAAACAGAACTTTAGTCAAAAGAATTTCTAGCAGTTCCTTGGCAAGACAGGTTTATCTAATGTGATGTTTGTTTCATACATAGATGTAGTAGTCTCTCTTCCTTATCCACTTAATTATTTTAATATAGTACTGTACCTCAGTGGTGTCCCTGCCTGAGTGTCACCTGGTATGGGAGTGCTTCTGGGGGCAGGGGCCAAAAGGGCATTCCACTCACCTTGCTGCTAAGCCGCTCTACACATGAGTAGAACAGGGACAGTGAGTGGGAGGGGGAAGCTAAGCCCTATCTGTTGCCACCGTGCACCACAGCAGTGAGGGATGCAGGAGGAAGTCCTGACCAGGAGTCATCCCTCTTCTGGGGTCTCATCTGATGCAGGCTGCACCCTTTAGTAACGCTACTGCTTGTAAGGGTTTCTGGCGGTGGCCAATTCCTCTGCCTCCCCTCCCACTGCCTCACATCCCTGGCCATCCACTGAGGAGTGAAGAAGCTGAGGGATGGCCAGGCAAGTGAGGCAGCAGGAAAAGATGGAAGAGGTACACTAGCCCCTCCTCTTCCTCTGCCTGGTTTTCTTCTCGGGAGAATGCCAGTCAGTGAAGAAAGCTTGAAGTGCAACCATTCAGTCCTCCTCTGTTCGACCTCCTCAGGGAGAAAGCTGGGCAGTGAATAAATCTTGAGAGGTGAGTGTTTAATCTTCCCCCTCCTCTATTGCTTGGTATCCTCCTTTGGAAGAAAGCCAGGCAGCAAAGAAGCATTCCTCCTCCTCCTCCTCCATTGCCCAGCGTCCAACCTGGGGAGAAATCCGGGCAGTGGAGAAGCCTTGAGGGACAAGTGTTTGCCTCTGCTCCTCCTCCACTGTCCAGCATCGTCCTCAGGGAGAAAGCCAGACCAGTGGAGAAGGAGTCTGTGCTGCATGCTGCACTGACATGCATGCATATCCCCAGAGCTGGAGGAAGATTTGACTGGGTGTTAGTCATCCTCTGAGGTGTGAGCCATAATTCTGCACCTCTCAGTGATGCCAGTGTTGTATGTTAAGACACAGCAAATCTCATAGTTTACTGGGGCTGTACCAAATTTTATTTACAGATTTTCTTTTTGTTTTTCTGTTACGAAGTTTTCTAGCTTTTCTTCCTTTTTCCCCCAGTGTAGTTCAGAGCAGTTTAGTTCAGAAGCAAAAAATACATTTATAGGGCACATGGAACGTGATGGTGGCCTTTCTTGTTAATAAGGAAAGTTTAAAAGTTCTCTGTTGCTGAAATGTGAAGGTGATCCATTAAACAATTGCTGAATCATTTCTATGGGCCAGTTGCTTTGTCTCTTTAGTAAGTAATATTCCCAAATATCTTAAACAGGAATAACAAAGACTAAAACATGATAATGACTCCAATTTGAATTTTGGCCAGAACATGTTAAAATGAAACCTGGTGGTGCAGTGCTTAAATGTCTGTTCTGCAGCCACTCACTCACAAACCATGGGGCTTGATTATAAGTGAAATTCTGTTTTTGTGAGGAGTTCCAGAACGGGTCCTCCACGAAAAAGAAGGGGTGACTATACTCCCCAGAGCCTTTGTTTCTTCTTATCAAGGACAAAAACTGCTCCATTTTCCTGGTTTTGTTAATAATCAAAAAATACAGGTCATAGAATCATAGAATTGTAGAGTTGGAAGAGACCACAAGGGCCACCCAATCCAACCCCCTGCCATGCAGGAACTTTCAATCAAAGCATCCCTGACAGATAGCCATCAAGCCTCTGTTTAAAGACCTCCAGGGGAGGAGACTCCACTACACTCCAAGAGAGTGTGTTCCACTGTTGAACAGCCATTACTGTCGAACAGCCCTTACGGTCTCTCTGCTCTGTCAAAAATTTTAAGTATGTTCATCAATATTACTGAAAATGGTTGTGTATTTTGAGTTTCATAATTAATATGGTTAATTGCTAGTGCCCTCATTATGCTAAATAAGTGTTGACATAAATCTATTTTGGCCTTTTGACTCAGGCTTGCATCCTTCCGAGGTTGCTAAAATGAGTACCCAGATTGTTGGGGGCAATTAGCTTACACTTTGTAAACTGCTTAGACACTGTTAGTTTAATATGAAGCAGTATATAAATGAAGCTGTTTGAAGCTGTTGTTTGTTTTGAAATATATTGTGTCACAAATGGGTTAGCTTGCCTCACTAAAATTGCTGTAAATAAAATAAAAGGATGTTAGGACCCTTGTCTGCTGGGACTGAACGTATCACTGGTAAATACCAACGTTCGTTTTTCCTCCTTGGTAGAGTGTTGGTATGTTACGAATCCAAAACAGAGCTGTCATTCCTTTGGAACTGCCAATGTTTTTTTAGTTGCCAGTGGCCATGTATCTCACTGTCATGAAATAATGTATTGTACTAGGTCTTAGATCTTCAAAAAAAGTGTTATAAAAATATCCTGGATATCCATCGGTTCCTAGAGTTTTGACTGGTTTTAATATCTTGGTAACTAATTTGGTTTCCTATTGTGACACAAGTTTAAATACTCAGTTTCTTCATTGGTAATTACTATCTGTAGGGAATCCAAGAATTTATCAGTAACATTGTGATTAGTGATATTGGGTTATATTATGTTAACATAAATTTCCGAGGCTGCACTATAATCTCCCTGTCTTCTTTCTTAGGAAGAAATATATGCCTACATGACTAAGGTCTGTGAGTTTCTTCCTGATCCAGGCCTTGTTTCTCAGTGCAAGGATATGGTGGAAGCGTATTTGCCAAACATTTTGGACATGATCAAAGAGGAGCTTGTAAGTACGCTATTCATAATAAATTGAAGGAATACTGTATCAAGGAAAAATTCGTTTTGTAACCAGAATAAATTGGAAAAGCTAAACTGTCTTGCATATTTTTACTTTTTTAACCTAACTTTCAGAGCTCTTAGAGCTGCTCCCCCTAACTACAGCTGGACTTCTGTTTTTGCGGGGATCCATTTGCACCATTGCAAATAGCGGAGGTTGCCCCTCTGCATATATTCAAAGGCGTGGATCTGAGATCTGCACATTAGGAGGGGTGACTGTATATTGTATAGCCAGGGTTAAGAAGATCAAGGTGGTTGGATTTGGAAATAGTAGTTATGAGGAAGACAAGGTTGTGCAGCTATCTAGGTCACATTTTTGAGTTTTGGATAATCTGACAAATTTTCTTTAGCCGATGCTTCTTCTGCTCTTGAGAAATATGTATGAGCACTCTATTGTCTCTTAATCTTTAGGATGATCCTCAGGTTGTATGCAGTGCACTGACATTGTGTCAGTCCCTTCAGAAGCATCTGGCAGAAATAAAACTGCAGAAGCAGCTTCAATCTAACAAGATTCCTGAACTGGACTTCTCTGAACTTGCATCTCCTTTCATGGCTAATGTGCCACTTCTCCTTTTTCCTCAAGACAAACCTAAGCAAAAATCTCAGGTGAGAATGTAGCATCTTAACTGCGTTCGGGTTGTACAAGAAAGGGTTAGTTTGCATAGCAAACCTTTTAACCGAATGTTGTGTTAAGGAGTTAAAGTTTAATTATATATAAAATAGGGTTCTTTGGTCACATCATTGCTGACAGCACCTATAAGGTATAGTGTTCCACTGCATTTGAAGACTGCTCAAAACTTTTCTTATTAGCCCATCACTGTTTTCAGAAATATAATTGCTCCTATTTATCCATGGATTTAACTATCCGCAGCTTGAAAACATTCAGAAAATATAAATTCCAGAAAACAGACCTTGAGTTGCCATTTTATAAAAAGAACATCATTTTACTACACCTTTGCATTTAATGAACATCCACAGATTTTAGTATCTATGGGGTATCCTGGAACCAAATCCCAATGGATACCAAGGGACAACTGTAATATAATACACGCTGTCTGTGTGCAAACACTGGTATTTATTAGTTATCACCAACATATGCTGGCAATGCTCTAGCTGAAAATTGTGCATTGAACAGGGAGTTGAACCTGATGGCCTATGGGGTCCCTTCCATCTCTAATTCTGTATTAATTTTTTAAAAAAGCCTTAGTTGGTGTGTTTAACCTGGATAGTGTAAAATTAAAAACCCTAAATGAGTCTTAACTGTATAAATTGTTCTTATTAAAAAGCAGGTGAAAATCCTAGAGAGCCTAGAATAACTAAATACGTTTCAGATACCTCTAAAAAAAATAAGAAAGTTGATTGAGTGGATTCAGACCAAGGATGGGCACCCCCTTCCCCTAACTGCTTTGGACACAGTAAAAAATGAATGGGCATCACTTTGGTTCCCAGGAATTTTTTGTTAATTTTTTTGTTTGGCTTTAAAATGGGAGAGTCTCTTGGTAGGCTTTGTAGCTGCAAAAGAGTGCCTCAGGAGCTTCATATGGCCCATGGGGCATGTTTTTTTCACCCCTTACTAGTCTGATGCTGAAGGGTTGTCAGAGTGCATCAGAAGTACTGAGAACAATTGAGTTATTTAAAAGAAAAGAGATGCCCTTATCTATTAGGAGAAAACCTTTAACCAAAGTTAGCTAGCTCTTCATATGTTTTAGACCTGCCTTGAATCCTGTTGTGGGAGAAAGGCGGAATATAAATCTTTAAAATAGAAATAAATAAATTAGACTCCAGTTCCCATTATCTTTGATGGCTAGGGATTATGTGTTTTGTAATCAGAACATTTGGGAGGTACTTTTGGCCTATCTCAGTGGTAGGCAACCTGCGGCCCGGCGAGGCCTTGGGACCGGCCCCAGCCTGGTCCTGCTGCTGATTGCCGCCGGGGCCTTTGGGGGGCAATTGTCTATAGAAGCCTCAGAAACATGCATTTATATTAACATTTTTTAAAAAAATCAGCAAATTTTTTCACGTGTCCTCTATTTTTTTTTAAAAAGTGTCTTCCATTTGAAAATTTTGTCCTACATTTGTCCTGGCTTATTTATATATTTAAATTTTTTTTAAAAAAATTATTTATTTATTCTTTGGCTTCGGCCCCCCTAGTTGTCTGAGGGACAGCAGCCCGGCCCCCGGCTCAAAAAGATTGCCTACCCCTGGCCTATCTCTTCCTTGGAAGCCCAGGAAAAAGCATTCAGTTAAACTTGAGGCAATAGGATGACTACTAATTCAGGAGCTCTTTCCCAAAACACAGAGTGTGTTTACTGAAGAATACAAAGGTGTGTTAGTATTTTATGTCTTGGAACATGAGCATGTGCATCACTTATGTGTTGTCCAAGAACCATCTGCAGTCAAGGATATTAAGTGAAAAAACATGCTGGAGTTAATATCTTCCGGTGTTGCTCATGCAGAACTCCAGCATTCTCCTTTTCTTTCCCTTCAGTTATGATTCACATAGGTTAGGGAAAATTCTTGGTACTTTATGGATGTAAATTGATGCAGAAACTCTGCAGCTTTTGTTTTTGGGATGGGAAAGCAATACGTAAATAGCAGTGCAACTGAACTAAAAAGAGGGAGAGTGGAGACAGTAAAGGCAGGTTCAGTGCTAAAATCATAATGAAAGGTGAAGACTGGTTTGGAGTGTATGAGAATAAAATTAAATCTGTTACACAGTATTTTGTGAGGTTAATTGAGATTAAATTTACCTTTTGCTTATATCAAACATCAATTACGTATGGTATGATTTTTGAAGCCCTGTATTTCATTGCAATTTGTTGTTCAAATGTTGTCTTGTTCTGGTATTCTTACGCATAGCATTAAACTGCACGAGCAGAATTTAACTTTGTACAATGGTACCCCGGGATACGAATTGATCGCGTTATGAAATTTCCGGGATACGAAAAAGTTAGATTGCGCAAAAAACTTGTTTCGGGATACGAGGTTTTTCGGGTGGTTACGAAATTTTTCGGCGCGGAAATCAAACGCGCGCTTGCCCGCGCAACGGGAAAGCCCTTTTCGGCTTGCGAAATGCCATCGGGTTACGAACGCCGCGGCGGAACGAATATTAATTTCGTAACCCGAGGGAGCACTGTATTCTGAATAACTTAGTGCCTAAATATCCTAAAAATGCCAGATCCATCTTGGAAGCTAGCAGGGTTGGCCCTTGTTAGTATTGGATGAGAGACTGCCACCAATACCAGGTGCTGTTGGCTATATTTCTGAGGAAGGACCACCACTGACTATTCCTATCTACAAAAAAGAGGGCACTGCTGTAAGAGTGAAAAAGTGATGTTATTTTGAATATCACTTCACTTGCACCTAGGCTTGCCATAACCCGCCCCCCCCCCCCCGTGACCAGCACGGTTTTTGGGGGGCCCCTCCGGTCAGTCCGGTTGGGCCCCCACCGGCCTGATCCCTGTTTGGGGGCCTGCTCCGGCCATTGCGCTGCGCTCATGCGACTGCTGCGCGCCAAACCCACCCTCCTCCAGCTCCGCCTTCTCTCTTCCTTGCCCCAGGGCGAGGCTTGAATGCCGCCCAGGCCTCGTAGGGGTAGCGCAGCGCGCGTGCGCGGGGGGAAGGAAGTGGGAATGTGCACTGCCGCTGGCCCCTAGAGACCTGGGTGGCTTCAAGCCCTCCCCTGGGCGCGCCTGCAGGCTCAGAGCAGGGGGAAGGGTCTCTTCAGGGAGACTTCTTCCTGCCTGGGGCTTCCCCGCCGGAAGGCAGGCTCCAGGCAGGGAGGAAGGGTCTCTCCTCCAAGGGAGACCTTTTTCCGCTGGAGGCTTACCCCGCCAGGACAGGGAGGCTCCAAGGCAGCCTTCTCTCCCTGCCTTGAGCTTCCCCTCCCGGCTAAGGCAGGGCCAAGGCAGGGAGGAAGGGGCGCGACTCCAAGGGAGACCTTGTTCCCCCTGCAGCTTGCTTCTCTTCTCTCCTCTCTTATCTCTTTTCTTCTACTCTCTCCTCCGCCTCTCTTCTTCCCCTTCTTCTCTTCCTCTCCTTCTTTTCTCACCTCATCCTTCCCCTCTTCCTCCCCTTTTCTTCTCTCCTTCCTCTCTTCTCCTCCTCCTTTCCCCCTCTCCTCCTCCTCTTCTTCCTCTTTTTCTTCTTCTCCTCTTCCTCCTCCTCTGTTCTTCATCTTCTCTCTTCTGGTTTGACCAGAAAGGAAGCACATTCTGCCATCTGTCTGGAATAATGCCAAATGTCCTCCATTTTATCATGCCTAAAATCATCATTTATATGAATTTTTTTAACCAAAACATCATTTTGCATGTCCTCCTTTTTTAAAAATGTGTCCTCCATTTGAAAATTTTGTCCTACGTCTGTGCTACTATTTGCCCAGTTCGGAGGTCCGGACTTATGGCACCCCACTTGACCATGGGAAAAAAAGTTTGCTTTGAAAAGATTTCGTTAAACTTCTTCAAAATTAGTTGTGCAGGGCTGTGTTCTGTGAAGATCTGAAGTTTTCATCATAATAATTGTACTAAATAAAGCAGTTCAAGACCAGATAGAAAAAGTGTTTTTTATTAGACGGTAGTGTTACAAGATACGCTTGCTTCTTTCTTTCTTGCAGGGAAGTGGGGATGTATGTAAAGACTGTGTTCAGCTATAACTGACATTCAGGAAGCAGTGAAAACTAACTGCAACATTTGGAGTCTTCTAATGACAAGGTCACGGAGTGTGAACCCTGGCCCAGCCTTTGCTGATACGGTATTGAACGATTTGATTGTTCTCTTATTGGTGAAGTGTATGGTACAGTAAGTAGAAAAGCTTGTTGGTGCTTACTGCCAGTTTTCTCAGTATTTGTATCAAGTTGCACTTTGCCACTTTTAAAGTGCCAGAGGCCCAAAGAATCCGTTTCCCCAATGACTTAAAGTGACATTATACACTTTGGAAGTATCAGCTGAATGTCAGTGTCCGACAAGGATAAGATCCCACTGATAATGAATATGGCTGACCCTGACCTAGTGTCTCTCACTAAGTCCTCCTCAAAACAGCTTGTCCATGGAATAGTTGAACTGAACGTTTGGATGAAGACTGTATATATGGATGTTTGGCCATCATTGTATTTTATTCTTTACTGGCTGTGTCTGTAATAAATTGCGTGGTTGTTTACTGTTGTTGTAATACTGTAATAAGGTTTTGAAGTCAAAATGCCAAGTTAAAAGAGGGCCGTTGACACTTCTGAGAATAGTGAAGAATCAGAGGCTTTAATGAGAGATATATATTGCTAGAGTGTGATAACTAGTATTTAGTACATTGATTTTTTCCCCCCTTTCTAATAGTGCAAGTCCTAATCTCCCAGATCAGATTTGGCTATTCAGATGATGATGCATATGGTAAGATGATATAATGTCATTCGAGTATTCCTGTTCTAAAGACATCCCTCTGATTTAGATCTGTGCCACCAGTTTATCATTTAAGAAGTTACTTAAACTAAATAATTGAAAATTGACAATATTTCTAAATACGTTTAATGAAGACTAACTTAAGTTCTTGTTCCAGAGACCCTGGCTTTAAAAGTTCATTTTCTTAAGGGCCACCCGCCACGTAAAACTCTATTTGGGCCATGGTTCAGTGATAGGTGTTGGAGTTCATCTGGTGGCAAGAACAAACTTGTACTATGACACCAGTATACTATAGAGTCTTCTGTTCTTCTCTACACACCATTCTCTTCTTACTTTCAGTGGTTTATATCTATTAGGAATGAAAAAATAAACCCCCAGTTTAACTTATATAAGATAATGATTATCTTGTTTGGCCCATGCAAGACTTAATGCTCTGAGATCTCCTGTGCACCATACAGCTGCTTGATTGTTTTCTGTGTTATATCTTGTTCTTCCTTTCTCTCCATTTGTCAACAGCAGAAAGGTATTGTGAGAAGCTTGCTTGTGGTGGTGCCTGCTTTCCCCCTCCCACCCTTGAAAGACTGTAGTTAATCTCTTTCTAACTTAGCTGGTAGAGTTACATGACCCAGTTCAGCTTTGACAGTTTCAAGGGACCTTTGGTTTTCCAAAGGATTATTTCCAAATGCCCTTTGAAATTTATATTAATTGATATGCAACAATAACCTTCCCATTTTGATAATTTCTGTGAAACTCAGAGAATTAAAATGAACTCACAGAGGACCCTGTGAACCCGTACATTCTGCCTTATAGGGTAACAGTGAGGGGTTTTTGGCATGCCCATAACATGACTTGGGAATAGCTGCTGACTTCCAATAGACATTTTTGAAGACCTTGCGCCCTGTCATGGTTTAGTTGGCAATAAATGTTGCATGTGTTCAGTGTTAGCTCTCTATTACCTGTGGTGTGTGTTCCAATTAATGAAGAAAAGTGGAGTAGGTGAATGGAGAGAGGAAATTTTGCTGTTCTAAACAAGGACTGTGCTAAACCTCTTTCTGGTATATCTGCTATTGCATGAGGATTCATGGGACACTGCTTAACATGCGAATGTATTGCCTTACATGAAATGGAGTAGCTTGGCACACAAAGCATGTTGTATTCTGATTTTACATTGTATGGAAGAAAATAATGTGTCTGTCTAGAGAGAGGAGGAAGGAATGGGCTGTGCTTCTTCTCTAAGGATGTTTGGAAATGCCAATACTTTTCTGCTATTCTTTATAAAAATTAGGCGGAGTTATTTTATAGCATTTGTCACAAACATTGCAATAATCTTTGTAAGCAAATGCTTGTATATATCTGCTATTTATAGGTCATTTTCTAAGCCATGGCTGACCTGATGGTAGAAGCTGCTGGATTGGGTTGCATGCTTCTCTTGACATATTTTTTCTGGAGTGCAAAGAACTTTCACTGCAGTTTTAATTAATCACCACTTCATTTTTGTGAATCTGACAAAAAGGTAGTTAATCTTACCGTGGTTTGTTCAGCAAGCCAGTTCTGAGCTGTAATTATGAAGGTAGTTGTTCCCCAACCTTCCTCTTAATTGAGTTTACTATTGGATCATAATGCAAAAATCACATAGTCAAAACTAACAAAAAAGCTTCAGTCATTTAAGGTGCTTAGAGGAGGAAGTACAAGCCCAAAGTTATGCAGCTCCTCCTATAAGCCATTTTTAATGACCTGTCAGCCAGTTCACTATCTTTGAGTGTATGTTCATCTGCTCTAAGCAAGAAGAAAAGAAAATTAATGTGTGTATTAGTATTGGTAGTAAACCTGAAGTGTGTACAGTGTCAGAATCTCCATTTCACTTCTAGTATAGTACTGGATATGGCATATTCAATCTGTGATCCATTCTGTTTAAATGGCAAAGTTGTATACTTTCATTGTGCGCGGCTATTGCGTATTAAAGTGTGTGGGATGTTTTAAATGGTCATGCAACTGGTAGCATAGCTGCAAAGGAGTATGAGGTTTCTTAGGACAAGCAGTGAAGTACTTTATAAAAGTTAGAAGATTTAAAGTGAATGGATAAGCAAGGCATAAGCATATTTTAAAATGTGCTCAGCGACAGTGGATAGGAAGATGCCAAAAAAACAATGGTGCGCGTTTTAGAATATCATCAAATTCCTTTTAAATTCAGGAGAAATATCTACAAATCGTTAAATACAGTTGCAAATATCTGTTTGGTTGGATAGAATTTTATTTATTTATTCTGCAGTTATAACGGGGCTGGAGATTGAAATGCTTTAAGTGAACACTACTGAGAATATAGTCTGAGGGGGGGGAGGTTGTAGCCATTCAAGTTGACTGTGAATTTATGGTGACCCTGACTTATAGCAACCCCATCATAGAGTTTTCTTGACTAAGAGGTTTGGCATCAGGGGAAGCTTGCTATTGCCTCCCTCTGCCAGAAACCTTTCCATGCCAACTGTAATAGGGCGTGGAATGGTATCCAGGAAAAACAAACTCTACTTATTTTGTAGCTATGTGTTATGCTGGAATACTAAATGCAGTTGTCCCTCCAATTCCGCGGACTTGGGATCTGTGGACTTGAAAATCTGCAGCGGGATGACTGCTTTAATGCCAATGAGTGTGCGTCCCACATGCACATGCCCCATTCAAGCCTATGGGGCTTGAATATGCATGAGTTTTGGAACTCGCGGGGGTGGGGGTGGTCCTGAACGGATCTCCGCGAACTCCCAAGAGCCAACTGTATTTATTGTAAAAGCAATCCGAACTCCCATGCATTATGGTTCCAAAATATGCAGCTTTGTGGGGGAAATCCCCAAGCTGCTGAAACCTATTCTTGAGTTTTAAGTGTCTAGTTTTACTATACAGTAGAATTAGCAATAGAGTCGTCAGAAGTAATTGATTCACTAGTCAACTCAAGCTGAAAACATAAGTAGCATTGTCTGATTGTGGCATTTTGGTTCCTTTCATGTTTATGTATCTTAGTGGGGTATTTGAAGATAGAGATGTTCTTCCTGCAGTCTTCAGGAACTAATTTGTGTAACTGCTCTGTATGTCCTCAGCAACCACAGGTTATTTGCCAGATGGTTGGATTCTGTTCTTCTGTGAAATCCGTGCCTCTCCAAACTCTGCTGCCTGCAAAAACTATCAAACCAGTAAAGGTAGAACCAGTTGAGGTAAGGCTTGATGTTCAGCAGTTTGTACACTTCAGGTGATGGGCATTTAAATTACAACTTTTTGTGATTACATTACGATAGGAGATGTTTGTGTGATGCTTTGTCATGAGTCTGAGTAAAATTTGAGATACATGTTAACAGATTAATGTACTTTCTTAGCTTCTGTTCAGCACATTGCTACTGGAATGGTTTGATAAGTTCTTGCCAAAATAACTAATACTCAAGGAACCAATTGAAGGGAACTTGTGACTGAAGCATACCTGGATGAAACTATGGCCTGTTACAGACTGCCAAAATAAAGCTGCTTCCGGTCTCTTTGGAGGTGTGCTATTTAAATGATGCATGCATCCTAAGAATCCGGAAGCTGCACCAAAAGCTGCACTCCAGTGCTTAGGAATGGAGTGTAGCTTTGACGCGAACTCCGGACTCTTAGGACCCATGCATCATTTAAATAGCATACCTCCAAAGAGACCCGAAGCAGCTTTATTTTGGCAATCTGTAACAGGCCTTTCTCTCTTTGTAGTTCTTCCCATATCACAACTATCCATAATGCAGTAGGGAGAAAATGCAAGTTTTACCAAAAACTCATGTCCACTGTTGATATTTGTGAGTTATGGAGTGTGACTACCTGATTGAGAAGTAGGAATTGTAAGCCGTGGTTTTACCTTCTTACAAGGAAAAGAAGTTAGATGGTAGATTACATGGTTTACATGCTGTGGGTATTGGATTCTGTTGCAGATATCTCTAGTTTAAAGATTTAGGCAGTGATTGGTGGGGAGGTCTTATTTCAAACATCAGTGCTTCTATCATTCTAAATAAAATCTTGTCTTAATGGGTATATAATCTGGCAATCTTCTATGTAATTGGAGAATAGTGACTTTAGAAGTATCAAGTATTTAAACTGTTAAATTTAGGTTGATGTTAAATGTGTGGAGCTATTTTAATCCTTGATTCATTCCAAGGAATTGGTACTTTCTTGCTTTTCCCCTCTCAGCAGTTGCTGCCGGATAGTAAAAATATACACTGCTGTTTACTGTTCCTCTGTTCACCCCTGCACATTTTAGATTGTTTGGATTCATGCTACAAACAGCAGCTAAACAAATCTTTGCACATAAGTTAATAAATCAACAGTTCATCTCCCAGTACATAAAATTTTGTATTACAAGACTGAAACACACAACATTGAATTTCTGTTAAGTCACATATGTTCAAACGTGAGGATGTAGAATAAGACAACTTAGGTCCAAAACACACTGCACAAATAATCTAGTTTGATACCGCTTTAACTGCTCTGGCTCAATGCAAGGGAATGCTAGGAATGGTAGTTTTGTGAGATATCTAGCCTTCTCTGTCAGAGAGCTCTGGTGCCACTACAAACTGCAGTTCCCAAGATTCCCTAGCACTGGGTCAGGGCAATTAAAGTACAGTAGTCTCAAACTGGATTATTTCTGCAAAGTATTTCCTAAATCTTTATAGCCAGTTGTATTCTGCTTACAACATTTGGCCTCAAACGTTAGATACAGTCTGTGGTGTTTAAATGGGCCATAGGTTGTGTTCACATTGATTGTGTGAACTTCAAGTTTAACTCAAATCTGAAATATTAAAACTGAAATATTAAAAGTTTAAAAATGCTGTTTTAAATTTATATATGCTGTCAACTCTATTCAACAATGGAAAAGTAAAAAAAACTACTCAAAAGTAGAGTGTAATTTAAGTAATAATGCATTTTGTGTTTAAATGATGATCACTTGTTAAATGTTTGACTGTACTGCTAACTCCTTTTTTTAACATTTTTTAAAAATAGACTGGCCTGAGTCAAAGAGAATCTTTCTCTCTGTGTGATGCATGTACAATTATGGTGGAAGAGGTGGCCAGCCTTCTGGAAAGCAATAAGTCAGAGGTCTGTATTCTTTGTTCACTTAAATTACTATTAAATGAGAATGCTAAAATAAAGTTACCTAAATTGTTTAAATACAGTTTCCTCTGTCATCTGAAGTTGTTGCTAATTGAAGAGATATTAGTTTAGTCATAATCATAAATTCCCCAAAGTTTACTGGCTTAAGTGGCTATTACACTGACATGAGGTCTGAGGTCTCCTAACTGCTCATATCCAAGGTGGGCACATACTAAAGATTAGGAGGCCATTTCCATGACTCAAAGTTATGTTCCTCTTACTTAGCAGAAGCTTTTCGTTCTGATTTGGGAGTGGGGCAATACAGTGTGTCAGTACAGAATCTACCCCAAAGACTTTGGGGACTGAAATGGGTTGGTAGAAGAAGAGCAGTAGTTGAAAATACTATAAAAGGTTTTCACAATTCTTTGATATTGGCACATGTGTTAGTATTTGTATTGTAGATTTCCTGGGGGATTTGTGATAGGCAGCCATTGAAATATAGTGATAATAACTGTACATTTTGATCACTCTCCACATTAGGAAGAGATGGTTTATGGAATGGAGAAAGTCTGTTCTGTACTACCTGCACATCTCCAGGAGGAGTGCCGGGACTTTGTGGAAATCTATGGCAAATCTCTTATTGACATGCTTTTGGAAGCAACTGATCCTAAAACTGTGTGTGTGTTACTGAAATGCTGTGCAAACAAGGCTTTGCCTGCTGGTAAGAACTTGAATTAAACCAGTGCTATGTAATATGTGCTCCTGCATGCTAATTTACTCATTATTAATTTTTTTAGTTTTATGCTTTTAATTCCTTGGTGGTTGTAAAAAGGCATTCTGAACATAACTTTTACTTTGTGTATTCTCAGAAAAACTTGTTCCAGTGAAGTCACAGGTTGGGAATCTCTGTGATGTGTGCAAGATGGTTGTTGCTTATGCAGATAAAGAATTGGCTAAGAATGCTACTGCTGCTGAGATTGAAGATTTTCTGGAAAGAGTCTGCCACTACTTGCCCCAGTCTATTAGTGACCAGGTACAATAGTTGATACAAATGACAAAAACTGAAATACAGAATACAGCACATGCTAAAGCTGAAGTGGCATACTGTATCTCAGGGGTAGGCAACCTTTTCGACCCGGGGGCCGGCTTGCTGTTCCTCAGACAACTGGGGGGGCCGAAGCCAATAAATAAATAATATAGGACAACATTTTCAAATGTAGGACACATTTTTAAATGGAGGACATGCAAAAAAATTGATGCTTTTTAAAAAATGTTAATATAAATGCATGTCCCTTAGCGACTGTCACAATCATTGGTAGTGTCCATTGACCTCTGCACAGATCACTGCAAATTAATTGTGGTCATTTGTTTTAAAACTTGTAATAATATAAGTAGGGTAATTTTTTGCAAGTGTAGACTTGAAGATTTTTCCCCAGCTGCAATGTTTCACAAGGACAATTCCCAGAGCTTTGGCAATTCTCAGTTTTTTTACTTGTGAAGTAGATACATAGCAGTTTCTTCCATTGTTCTAATCATTATTTGTATCTAATCAAATAAAATATCAGTGCACCTGTTTGCATTTGATAGCACTTTTAGGAGGAGAATGGAGTAGTTAACACAGTACTTTTCAGATATTTTGGGCCATAACTCTCATAATCCCTGAATTTAGCCGTGCTTATGGGTAGTTGTTGTCCAAAGCATCTGGAAGGTCACCAGGATGCCAACACTTGCTAAAAATCTTAAACTGAAATCAATAGGGCATTAATGCTTCTAAGCTCAACTGGGTTGCACCCACTGCAGGGAGTGATTCTTAGTCTGTAATATGTGTGGTTTACTTGAGTCTTGTAATCAGCTTTTTCATTACGTCTTCTCCTTTTCTTTTCTTTTTCTTTTTTGAAAAAATTACACCAGTGTGTACAGTTTGTGGATCAGTATGAACCAGTAGTTGTGCAGCTCTTAGCAGAAATGATGGACCCCACTTTTGTGTGTAGTGTAAGTACTGCATCTACTGTGACTTTTCTTATAAAACTTCGGTGTTGTTTTCCTTATTATATACAGGCTGAGTCATCTCCCTTATCAGGAATCATGAAATCCAAAATTGTCCACATAGGTGGCTGAGAGAGTGACACCTTTGCTTTCAGTGCACACAGACTTTTGTTTCATGATCAGAAACATATAATTAAATTATTTAAAATATTGTATAAAATTACCATCAGGCTATGTATATAAGGTGTACTTAAAACATAAATGAATTTTGAATTTAGATTTGGGTCCCATCTTCAAGGAATCTCA
The DNA here is from genome assembly GCF_019175285.1 of Sceloporus undulatus. Classification (NCBI taxonomy): domain Eukaryota; kingdom Metazoa; phylum Chordata; class Lepidosauria; order Squamata; family Phrynosomatidae; genus Sceloporus; species Sceloporus undulatus. The sequence continues at coordinate 170,507,791 of NC_056524.1, forward strand.
TTATATATGTATATGCAAATACATGTATTCCAATTTTTTTTTAAAAAAAAAAACTGAAATCCAAAACACCTCTGGTCCTGAGCTTTTCTGATAAGGGAACACACTTCCTCGAAGAGTGGTGGAGTCTCCCTCCTTGGAAGTCTTTAAACAGAGGCTGGATGGCCATCTGATGGGTATGCTTTGATTGAGAGCTCTTACATGGCAGGGGGTTGTACTGGATGGCCTTTGTGGTCTCTTCCAACCCTATGATTATATGATTCTGTGACACTCAACCTGTACTAGTTTTGCTATTATGTTCCTGGAGATCTGACATCTGAGCTCAAGTTTATATTCTGTTACCAGCAAGTGAAAACATACCACTGTGAGACATCATCTTAAAGTTAATTGTGGGTTGTCTTGCTTTTTCTAATCAGGTGGGGATTCATGTTGTTTTGTGTTCTGAAACTCTGACTCAATAGCTTCTTCAAACAAGATGGAATTATTAAGCTAGCATGACCAGCTAACACAGATAGGGTTTTTTTTTACATCTGTCTGGACCCTGTGGAAGTTATAAGGGCTGGGGTAGGAATCCAAACTTTTTATCAGAACAAGGTAGTAACTGCGCTACCATTGTCCCCTCTCACGTTACAGAAACTTGGCGTTTGTGAGATAACCACACAGTCTCTTCTGGGGTCAGAGGTATGTGTCCGTGGACCAGGCTATTGGTGTAAAAACATGGAGACAGCATTGCAGTGCAATGTAAGTAACTCTCATAATCCCTGTATTTATGTACCTCCTGTAGATCAGTGATACAGAAGTAATCTATGTGAAACACTTACTGTCCTACAGTGTGCGGTCCTGGAGGCATGATATGTGGCCTCATATTGATCTTATCTCCCACACAGTATCCAACTTCAATCTCTTGGCTTGCTTGTAGTAATTCTGGACAGCATTGTTTCCCTGAATTCCATCTTCTCTGTCTACCAACTTATCATAAATAATAAATTTTAACCATGGAATAACTGTAAAAAATATAAATGACTTTGGGGAGAAATTGACTTTGTTCTTCTCAAGTGTTTTGTTAGTGATTGGTGGGAAGTAATACACAAAAGGCTGAGAACCAATGCTGTAAATAGCCCACTGTTTCTGGCATTTCTTTTGCCCTATAAAACCTGGAACTAATACAAAAGATTCTAGTCATTTTGTTTGGGCTGCTTGTAAAGGAATAAAGCACTATTCTTGTTTTTCTTTTTAGGCTGTTGAACATTGCAAGCGCCATGTGTGGAACTAGAAGAAATGTCTACTTTAGCCAACTTTCTTTTTCATTCTTGAAGAAACAAGAGGCAAGGGTTAGGCTAGCAAGAGTGAAATCTTTATGTCCTGATCTCCTCAAAGCTCCACTACCCCCAGTCACAAGCTTCTTTTTATGAATTGTTTAGTAGCCATGCGCTATTCTGGAAGAGGTCTGCACTGTTGACTTAATGATATTTCTGGTTTTAGTTTTAGTTCTTTTGGTTCATACGAATGTGAGAAGTTACCTACATTGATCAACTGGCTTTGAGTGCCTCTGAGAAGTAGTGCTTATATACTCTATAAGTAAACTAAGGACACGGCTGCCGTGTCTAGATTTTAAATTTAGTGACTAATTTTTAAAGGCACTCTGGCTCGTGATTTAACTTGGTATAACATGTCTGTGAATACTAGTCATTAAAACAGATTGAAATGATGCCCTCTTGTGAACATTAATTGGTAGCACCTTTAAATTGCTTTTTTTTCAAACTAAGAGAGAGTAAAATTAAGAATTTGACACAGCTGCATAAACAACAGCAGTATTTATTTTCAATGAATCTTTCAAAGTGGCACAAATACGCCCATAGTGATTGCATAGTTAAGACTATAAGTCTTGAGGCTGTCAAAGAATTTATTAGCATGTGGCCACACAAAATTTATCATTCTCCTGAACTTGGTGGCTCGTGGTCTATGTAGCAAAAAATTGATTCAGGACCTACCATGCAGAGCACGGTACTTGCAGCAAGCTTTGGACACCAAGCCCAATACTTTTTAAACTACTTGAGTAGCTTGGTGAAAAAACAAAAGAATAAATTGCTATAATTAAAATTGGAAAATCAAGTTGATATGTTCTAGCCAACATTTGCTAAGTCTGTGCCTCTTCCCTTGCTAAAGATGTAACTCATGATTTGCCACATCTTTTGGGAAGAGTGTAAAAGTAGGAGCTTGGAAAAAGCAGTGATGGCAGTGTGGTTGTAAAAGGCTACACTTCCCCAGTCAGATTTCAGAACAGATAAGCTCTGGCATTTTGCTGTATCAGCAGTTAATATCATAGCATTTGTCCTGCAATGCTACACTATAAGACACAAGAGTCTGTCTTGTTCTATAGACTGCATCTATTTTGCATGATTAGCCATTATCCTGGATAGCTCTAGAGGTAAGTTGGAATGCTTAGGAGCAGCATGTCATGTGCTAGTAGTATGGAGCATGACCCTTGCTTGAGGAGAGTTCTGTATGTGTTTGGAGGTATTCACTCTGTGGCCCAGGTTATGTGGAGACAGTGCCACTGATAATACATTGCCAGGGTAGGGGACTGTGCCATTTAATGTGTCCATTAGTGGCTTATATATATATATTTCAATATATTTTCCCAACCCTCTAGCAAGCACGCAGACTTCGAAATTGTAGAATAGTAGATGTTGAAAAGATGAAAGTTCTTATCCCCCACAACTTTTATATGCATCAGTGTCTAAACAATTTGTTGAAGAGTAATAAAACCATGAAGAGTTGACTGCCCCAGTATGATACAGCTAGAAACACAGCTTTGAAAATCTAATGTGCTTAGTAAAACTAAAGGTGAATAACCAGGGAGAGAACTCACACAAGTGGCAGCAAACTCATGATTCGTGCAAGTAACCTGTAATCATGATTTTCATGCAGCTTCATTGCATACATCCTAGATACATTTGAGGGCATTGACTTGATTTTATCAAACTGATTTTTTAAAACACCTGTCTGCTACTTGGCTCTAGGTAAGCTTTTGCTGCTTGGAAGTGAGTATATGATATGATGCAGCTACTGTGTTTCCTTCTCCGTTTATTGCAGGTGTCAACAATGGTGTATGCCTGAGATGGCGAACCTATGGCACGCGTACCAAAGATGGCATGCAAAGCCATTTTTGAGGGTACAAGGTGGACTGGAAAGAGGAGGCACAAGCATGCCCCTGTTCCTTCTCTTCCCAGCTGTCCTGGGCCTTCAGCTGTCTCCACAGAGGCAGCTGAAGGCCTGGAAGGGTTCAGGGGGAGGAGAAGGAACAGGCGCACATCTGTTCCTCCTCTTCCTGGCTGTCCCGGGGCTTCAGCTGTCTCCAGGGAAGTCCTGCCCCTGATGCCCCATACTCAAAAGGTTCTCCATCACTGGTGTATGCTAAATACCTTGCACTGATGATACAGGGTGAATATTTACCTCTCCTTAGCAGTGGCCTCTCTTTTGAGGTTATCAAACCTTTGATGTTGGACTGTGTAGTACAGTCAAACCCTTCAGGTTAGGTGCCATTTTTTATTTTGGCTTTAAAAAAATAATCCTGTATGCAAAGTTCAGATTCTTGCTTGTAGGAAATGATTCTACAGTCTTTTGCAATTGGCATCTTCCAGGGTTTTTTTTGTATACTAGCATACTAAATATAATGTTCTAATGGCATAAAAACTTCCATCCTTCAGGTATGCACTAGTGAATAAGCAGATGCTTTAACTAAACCACTCTTATTTGATTTTGTGTGTGTGTGTGTGTGTGTTGTTCTGTAATTCAAAAATAAAGGTGTAACTAAATTTACCATTTGTGTGCCTCTTCTAAGAAAACAAAGTGGCAGTTAGTATGGGGATGAATGCAGCTCTTAAGTTATAACTCCTGGTAGCTTAAACACATTTTGCCACTCAAAAAACTTCGTGTACACCTTAATGCATAGAGGACATTGCTGGGAGTTCCTGAACAGTATAAAAGCTGTTACAAGGTTAAATGTTGATACTATAACTGAATATTATTTATACTTTCCCTCCTATCTCAAGCCTATATTTGGCATGAGGTAGGTTTGAGAACAATTACTGAAGAAACTCAAAAGAAGAAGGTGCAAAGGCAGGCCCAATGTTAAATATAAAGAAAACAAAGATAATGACAAAGGAGGATTTAGATAAATTCAACCTAAATAAATAAGAATGCAAAATAGTTAAAGATTTCTCATACCTTGGATCAAACATTGATCAGAACAGAGATTGCAGTCAAGAAATCAGAAGATTTAAGAATGGGAAGGGTGGCTATAAAAAAACAAGACAGAATCGTAAAGTGTAAAAATATACAGCTGAACACAAAAGTTAGAATCATCCAAGCCATTATATTCCCCGTCACTATGTATAGTGGCAAGGCTGGACAGTGAAAAAAGCAGATAGGAAGAAAATTAATTGATTTGAGTTGTGATGCTGGAAAAGAATGCTGAGGATACCTTGGATAGCCAAAAAGACAAATAATTGAGTCTTAGAATAAATCAAGTCTGAACTCTCCTGGAAGCCAAATTGACTAAATTAAGGCTGATAGATGAAAAGGCACTTTTCATTAGAAAAGACAATGATGCTGGGGAAGATAGAGGACAGTGGAAAGAAAGGAAGACCACACACCAGATAAATAGTCTCAATCGGGGAGACCATGGGCCTGAGCATACAGGACCTGAGTAGAGAGGTAGAAGATATGGGGCCTTGGAGATACAGTATCTCATTCACAGGATAGCCATGAGTCGAGATTGACTCGAAGGCAGCTAGCAGCAACAACAGGTTTGAGTACCTTATACCAGCTATGTACAAACAGAACATTTCCTACCAACAAATGTACTATATTCTTCCTTTTGAAGAAGCTTCTTTCCTAATGATGCTTTGATTTCATTGTGCCATTGTCAACCCTTGCTTTGGAGTGGTTCATGGTGGCATCAATATTTGTACCTTTCTGTGTATTTTTGTCACTTCTATCTTTTTAACAACAAAAAAGTTACTTAAGGAAGAAAGACAATTTCTGCATGGTGCCTTTTGAATAGTAATGTTCATAGCCTGTCTTGGGAGAGCCAGAGTTCAGATTTTCAGGGGAAAGTGAAATATTACTTACTGCTCCAACACTTTCCTTGGCAAATCTTCAAACATGAGCTGCCATTTCCTTTCATGGCTACTGTGCCACTTCTCCTTTTCCCCCAGGACAATCCTAAGCAGAAATCTCAGGTGAGAATGTAGCATCTTAACTGCATTCTGGTTGTACAAGAAAGGGTCAGTTTGCACATAATATACTTTAAACAGAATATTGTGCTACAGAGTTACATATAAATTATACAATAGGATAATTTAGTCACATCAGTGCTGAAAACACCTATAAGATATGCTGTTCCACTGAATTTGAAGGTTGCTCAAAACTACAGTACTATGATTTATTTAGCCCATTGCAGCACTCAGAAGTAACACATTGCACTCAATTTGTGCACAAATTCTGACATTTATCAGTATACAATCCATCATCACCATGTTCTAGGAATGCTCTAGCTCAGTGATTCCCAAAATTTGGTCCTCCAAGAGTTTTGGACTTCAACTCCCAGAAGCCCCAGCCAGCTTGGCCAACAGGCAGGTTCCGGCAGCTGAAGTCAAAAACATCAGGCGAGCCCAAGTTTGGGAACCACTGCAGAACTGGAGATCCTGCATGGAGCAGAGGTTTGGATGCTATTGCCCATGGGGCTTTTTCTAGCTCTGTGATTATATGTTGTTAAGGAGATGGAAAGACAGGTCTTGCAAAGAATCAACACAGCTTCTGTAAAGGTAAGTTGGGTACCTCATTTTTGAAGTTGCAAGCGTCAAGCATGTGCATAGAGTGAGTAAGACATGGTTTAGGTCAGTGCTTTTTTGATGTTGGGGGACCAACATTAAAATTTTGAACCAGAGTGCAGCTGCTGCAAAACTGGCAAATACCACAGTGATACCTTTATTGACCAACCGAAATGCACAATATATCTGTTGCAAGCTTTCAAAGCTACATGGGCTTCTTCATTAGGCAAGATGTTACAAACCAAACAAGAGGGAGGAAAACAACAATTGGAGATGTTAGATGCCCACATGTTGTTTCAGTAAAGATGTTATGATGGGGAGGATATATTTTGCAGGCAGGTGCCTCCTCCTTCTGGCCATGCGGCAATAGGGAGATTTTCAAAGTCCAGCAAATTTAAAGTCCATTTGCATCTCAGAAGGAGGAGGAGCCTGCCTGCAAAAGATATCCTCCCCATTATAACATCTTTACTAAGGACTGAAACAACATACAGGGATCTGATTAACATCTCCAATTGTTACCCCCCCTCCTGTTTGGTTTGTAACATCTTTCCTGATGAAGAAGCCCATGGAGATTCGAAAGCTTGCAACAAATATATTGTGTATTTCGCTTGGCCAATAAAGGTATCACGGGTTTTTGTTTGTATTTAGTAAATGACCAACACAGCTACTCCTGCATATTACTTTAATTGAGGATCTAATTTTCATATAATTACTTGTTTTTAATTCTTTTTAATGTCGTAACTAATTGAGTTTTAGACATATCTTGTTCATAGTGTAAGCTGTCTTATGTCCTGGACCAGGAGAAGGTGTGTGTGCATGTGCATGCACTTTCAAGTCGCCTGCCTAGTTATAGTGACCCTATGAATTTCATAGGGGTTTCTTGGACGAGGAATAGTCAAGAGGTAGTTTTTTCAGTTCCTTCCTCTGAAATACTGACTACAGAACCTGGTATTTAACTAGGGCAGGATCAGACAAGATCTAATGCCTTTAGGGTATTTAGGCCATTGGGAGAAGGGTAGGGTCTCAAGACAGAAATGAGAGTTTGAATGAATCATTGGTAGGTGTATATGTTTCTGGTTACACTAAGGCAGTTTGTCAACCATTGGTCCTCCAGATGTTTTGGACTACCACTCCCAGAATCTTTGAACATTATTTGGACTCTTTGCCACCAGCCATGTTGTCTTGAGCTATTTGGAGCAGAGGTACAAATCAGAGGAGGACTAAAGGTAATGAATTACTTGCAGCAGGGACAAGCACAAAGGGTCATACTTTTCCTCCCTCACCACCCTTCCTTCTCTGTGTACCATGCCTTCCCCTTTTTTCAAAACTAGAAGTGGCCAGAAGATCATTCCCCATTCTGGGTAGGGAAAAGCCTGTTTGAACTCCAAAAATGTGTAATAAAATAGTATTAAATCTGGATATCTGGTGTGGTGGTGGTGGGGTGGTAACGTTCCCTTTTGAGTCCCATGTTTCTCTGCAAAGGGAGGATAAATATGAGTGTAGTTACACTGGTTTCCACAGCTTGTGAAACCTCTTACGCCATGCGCACTACAGCCTTGCTCTCACCCTCTGCACAGTCTTGGCATAGCTTCCCTACCCAGAAGACCAAAGGTGAGAGATTGAACAAGATGTGTGCCTATAGAATTATTACTTGTGCTAGGGACTGTACATAGGTAACTTCCAAGAAAGCACAGTTGTGTGTGCAGTGATATTTACCCTAGCACCTTGCTCCATTAGGGTGCCAGACCAAACGGAATTAGACAAACATTCCCAACATCCATAGATTGTATTGCAGTAGTGATTTTAGAGTTGGACTCAATTCTGGAGATCAGGTTTCAATTCCTTGCATGAGCATAAAAACCCATTGATTGACCTTGGGCAAGTAACACTTTCTCAGCCTCAAAGGATAGCAATGGCCCTCTGAAGAAATTTGCCAAGAAAACCTTTATGATTGGGTCATCATAAGTCAAAAATGATGTGGAGGCACATAACAACAAACAGTATGAATTGGGGTGATATTTTTTAGATTAACTGAAACAATTTAATTTATAAACAAAATAATATACAATGAAAGATACAGAAACTAGAGGGGATGAAGGAGAATATGCAGGAGCAAAAAGAGGAAGAACAAGAGAATGAGTGAGTAAGAATGAGAGATGGGAATGCTGGGAAAGTCATAGAACTAATACACTGTGAGGCCCTGTCCCCATAAGCCTGACTAATGAAAATAAAAGTAAAATATTATCCAACCATTCCAGATCCAACTAAATAATCCTACTAAAATTACTAATTACCATAGCTACAGATTATTACATTTCTTATTGCTAAAAAAAGTCCATACAGGGTTTCTAGTCTTTCAAAAAGTTTTCCTTTGAATTATCCTTTAGAACCCATATTAATTTGGCTAACTCAGCACCCTTAACAATCCATTCTTCCATTGTCAGTACTTTGGTCCATTTCCAAGTTTGAGCAAACAATATTCTTGCTGCAGTTGTCATACAGAGATTTTGTAATGTTGCCAGAAATGTTTTTGTTGGGCATTATGGATAAAGAACTGAACAGTAAATATGGACCACTTCTTTGATATAAGAATTAAGGTGATTATGATATTCAGTATAGCAGGGATAGAAATTTTGACATACTTTGGATGTTGCTGGAGCTCCCAGCATTCCTCATCTCTTTCTGCAGCTGCTGCTAGGGGCTGATGGGAGAAGCATTTCAAATACTTGGAGGGCTGCACGATTCTCACTCCTGGCTTAAAGGCTTGTCACCTTGGACTTTCTCACAAGAAGTGATCTTGATTTTAAGGAGACAGGCGCTGTGTCCTGCGGCATGGTACCTCTGCTTGGAGCTGGAATGGTGTGTGAGGGAGAGGTACTTATAATGATGGAACTCCTTTCCTTGCTATTTATCCACAACAGGAAACACAAGGAAACACATTCTTGGGAGCTGGCCTAGCAAGGAATAGGCAATGATGTAGAAACTGCTTACCTGTCATCTGGGAGTGCGCTTGTGCTTCCAAATTATGTGCATTAATTACATTCACCCAAGGCTGGGTGGGGCAAAAGTGGTACTTGTGAAACCTCTGGTGTGTAGGTGTACTCTCCATCCTGTTGCTTATTGTTTCAGCATTGCTCATTATATACAAGAGACACCTTCTCTTCTACGCACTGAGGGCTTCTCTGACACCAAGAACATGCATGGTTTATGGAAAGGTGGTGTGCTGCTAATAGCACTCTATTTGGCTTCCTATCAAGGTAAGGCCTGGCTGCTGGTTTGCCTTGGGAGACCAATGGAGCATACAGACTATACTGTACCTTGCTGAAGGGAAGGAGAAGAGAGTAGAAGGTGGACCCCCCCCCGACTCATGAAACATAAAAATGTATTCTGAATCCTAAGGAAGTATGAATTCTTCAGGGGGTATTTGAATGGTAAAAAGTTTTATGGAACAAATAGTATAGAGGGGTGGGTGGCTGGGTTCTGAGAGGTTTTAACTTTATCAGTCCCTCCTCTGCACAAGAGAATAACATTCTCCATGTAAAGCACCTCCTTAGTTGCTCAGAAGGAATGACTTGCATGTGTCTTAATACTCTGCTACCCCTATAGATTTCCATTTACTCAACTACCTTTCTAAATATTGACATATTTACAAGGGGCGACTGTGTTCCATGATCTGCAAAAGCCTAGATTGAGAGAGTTAATTTAGAACAGAGATGGGGAAATTTTATTATACAGTATGTGGGTGGGGGAGGCTCATACCATACTTCCCCAAATACAGCAGGTAGGCCTAGAAATAAGTTCTTATTCATATTCCTTTCCTTTCTTTTACTTGTCAGCTTAACTGCTGTAGCCATGGGCCAGATCCAAAGGTGTTTATAGTCTCTGGACTAGTTTTTTCCCACCCTAGTTATTATCAGCCAAGCCTTTAGTTCTCTACTTAGGGCAGAAGGTTCTGTGTCTGCTGAAATCTTTATTGTTTGCTCATTCTGATAAGGAATTTGTAACATCCATCATGCAGGGACATAGCCAGGGTTTTGGGAAGGGGAGGTCCAGACTAAGTGCCACCATTATAATGGGGCTTGGGTGCGGCGGCACAGCAGAACACACTATTCGTTGTATCTAACAGAAGGGGGGGTCCAGACCCCACAGACCCCCACCTCCTTCGCTACGGGGGCCAGGGGTCTCTGCATCATGACAAGACTCTTGTATGGATTGCCCTCTTCAAGTGTGTCTTCAGCTGTACAGTATTTGACTCTATGGCTCCTCAGTAAATCTTGGTGCTGGTGTATGAATTCCATTTACCTGACAATTGGAAGGGAAGGAGATTGAAGTTTTCTTACAGTATAGAAATATTACATTGTCTTATATTCTTGACTTTGAGGCAGCTAGGTATTTCAGTCTGGGAAAGTTCGGTCTCTTTGTTAGCATGTCCATTCTTGCCAGACCTGTTTCAGAGTAAAAAGGCGTCTTCCTTTCAAGGCAGGACTTGCACATCAGCTAGCTTAGGTGATAAGGCAGTGAGTACACAACACATCACAGCTGGGGGGGAAATAGCTTGGCTCCAGAAACCTCTCACGTTTGAAGTATTAACTCAAAGCGAACCTTTGTGTTGTTTTTTTCCTGGTTGCATTTGGGCCCTCAATGTGCATGAGTAAACAAATCAGCTGATGTGTGGATGATATTTTGTATTGGGTGATTCAAAAAGAATGGTGTAAAAGTAAAAGGAAAGCTGTTCTTGTTCAGTTTAGCACCATTCTTTCTGAATCTGCATCCCAAAAATGTAATATATGGCTGTACACATCTTTTGAGATTACAACACCCAGAATCTCATAAACTCAGGGATTCTGAGTCAAAAGTCTGCAATTCCAAGCTCCAGATATTGCCATGTGTTCAGTACATGCTGCACTAGTGGACAGACTGAATTTCTCGTGTTCTCCAGCCATATATTTTCTCCAGTCTTATCTGGGAGCCCAGAATCAGCTGCCACACTCTGATGCATATAAATTGGGGTGAGGAAAATAGGAGCTGCATGTGGCCACCAAACCTCTCAGGTTTTAGCATGACAGGTCATGTTTTAGCATGACAATCCAAATGATTTCACTACAGAACTGCATCTCTGTGAGTTCGAGTGTTCACACATGCCAGCACTCAAATAAAGAGAGTCAACAATGTAAATGTATTCAAAACACATTCAAGATATGCAGAGTTTTATCCTGATTTATCCTGGATCTATGCATATAGGTTATTGACACTGCTGACAATGCTAATCTCTTAAAAAAAATACTGGGGGGGGGGGGACCTGATATCGATTATCCTTGGTCAGTTATGTGGGGTATTTTTTGGCAGCCCAACTCAACAGAACAACAGAAAATGCATCTGAACAACAAAGATTCAACCCAGATTATTTTTATCATATGAATAAACCCCCAGGCTCCACAATTCCTTTCCTATGGAATTTAGATTGATGTCCTTCTTGTTTCCTTTCAAAGGTAGATGAAGACCTTTTTGTTTCAGCAAGAACAAGGGCCTTTGAGGAAGGAAAGTCTGTTTGTATCTGTTATCCTTTTTAATGGTTATGTCTTGCTTTAGTCAGATATGGGAGTTGAAATGCAGACTTCACAGCTCTCATTGTTATGTTTTTGTATAATATATATTGTAATGTATGCATTATACATACGATATATATTGCAATGTATGCAATGTGTATATTTAAAACAAAGTATTTTTTTTTAAAAAAGAAAACTAATGCAAAAATACATTTGCATGTTGTTAAGTTATCAGAGGAGTTCTGATTGTTTTTGCTACAACAAACAACATAGCTGCACTTCTGATGTGGCTATACTGCCTGAGGGAGTGTGTGAGCTGTAGCAATTTTTACCAAGCTTTGATTTGGTCTTAACGTTGTCCATAAATGCACAGTCCTTGTCATGCTGTGTAAGAGCCACTTGCAAGAGCTCTTGCATCCTTTCCCATCCTTCCCTACCACTGCTGCCCTCTACTCTAGAGCGTGGGCAGAACATTGCACTGAGCAGTTTTTCATGCCTGACTTGCCCTGAGGAAGGTCTGTAGGAATTTTGTGTGTGTAGCACAATCATTTTTGGGATACTGTTAAGCTGCACAAGACACACCCCAACTCCCACATCATTGCACCATAGCCAGATGCATTGCTTGCTAAGCTGAATGAGATTCATCTTTGTCCCAAGAGCGGTGTATCCACACTGCTGAATTAAAGCCATCTGACACCACTTTAACTGCCATGATTCTATCCTACAGAATCTTGGGATTTTTAGTTTGGTGAGGTATTCGTCCTGATCTGTCATAGAGCTCTGGTGCCTCACCAAGCTACAGATCTCATTTATAGGATAGACTCATGGCAGTTAAAGTGGTGTCAGACTGCTTTAATTCAACCGTGTGGGTATACCTGAGGCCAGCGTTTCTCAGGCTGCATCTGCACTGCAGAAATAATGCCATTTGACACCACTTTAACTGTCATGGCTCCATCCTATGGAATCCTGGGATTTGTAGTCTGTTGTGCCACCAGAGCTCTCTGACAGAAAAGATTAATTGTCTCACAAAACTACAATTTCCAGAATTCCATAGCATTGAACTATGGAAGTTAGTGGTGTCATACTGGATTATTTTTGTAGTGTGGATGCAGCCTCAGTGAAGTACCAACTGAACCTGGAAAAATCAAAAGATGAGACTGGATCCTTTATCATCTGGTGCTCTAAAAGCACTAGGATTGACAGTACCCCTTAAAGGCAGCAGAAATGGTGCATAGGATAAGTGTCATCTTACAGCACAGTGGCTCAAGGTTAGCTGGTCCATTGAAAGTTTCCTCCTTCAATGTTTTTGCAGTGGTAATAGATTCTTTCTTCCATCATGCCTACATACAGTGAACTACATGAAATTGGGGACAAAGCTCTTCCAAGTACTTCTTGTACCTCTAATAGTCTTGTGAAAGAAGGAGGTTCATCAGGTGAGGCCTGTATGACAAACAACACCTGCTGACATGCCCTGTTATGCAAGATGAACCTATTGAAATTCCTCTTTCTACACCACTATTGAAGGCATGGAAACCCTGTCCTTTTTTCATGTAGCCGCTCTCTATATGTGTGCCTCTTCGGTCTAATCTGCACTGCAGTTTGGCACCACTTTAATTGCCATGGCTCTGTGTATGGAATTCTGGGATCTGCACTTTTGTGACCTATTTAGCCTTCTCTGTCAGAGAGCTCTGGTGCCATCCCAGAATTCCATAGCATTGAGCCATGGCAGTTAACACAGTGTCAAACCGCATTATTTCTGCAGTTCAGATTAGACCTTTCTCTACAACAGGTTCAACCTGGATCATGTAAAATATGACACTGTTTTGAGATTGGTATAATCCTTCCTTCCAGAAGACGGTGAGCAAAAACCTTCAAAGTAACAACTCTTTTGGAAGTGAGGATCCAGCTTTTATTTTCATACTGGAAAACGGAGGAAAGGTGGAGCTTTGTGTCTGATGCTATTAAGGGTTACATTCTGGAGTGTGTCGGGCTGTTTCATAAGAGGGCTGGTCTTTTCATTATGTATTCCTCTTGAGTGAAGAGTTGTGTGTTGCAGGGATCAGGACTACAAAATTCACATGGCCAGAGCTTTCTTTGTGTAGCACCTAGCAGCCTGCTGGATTTGTAACATTCAGTGTCATCATTCATTTTAGATATGTACGGTACATCTCAGCAGTAGACACTTGGATGTCATTAGGAGAGTGCGGGGATGCAAGATGCACCTGGTGACACCTTAAGGATTGGTTTGACACCACTGCTCCCCACATGTTTTCCCTTTGACAGAAATGGACAGTGGCATTTATCCCCACCCTTTTAAAATGTTGGAGCTCAGCAGAAAAGAAGGTGTGAGTAGAGCAAGGCTCAGTGGGTGAAAGAAGGGGAGGCCTCAGGGTTTTTAATATTTTTTTTATCCCTTTAAATTTTTCTTTAAAAGCATCATACCAAATTTTTACTTTAATCACACGAGAATGTAAATGTGAATACATTCAGAGTGTGCTTCGGATATTGTAATTTAAAAGGGATAGTTTTAATTTTGCTAGTTGTGTATGTCACTATTACCACCATTACATTCAGCAATATTCAGGAATTATGATTCATGAATAACATTAGTACAAAAAACATAACTAAGGATTCTTTATGGGGGTAGTATGGAAGAAGGTCAATGAGGGGGTGGTACCATGAATTACTGTACTACGTGACACCAACCCTCATGACGCCAACCCTAATGATGCCCCTGAGTAGACATAGACCAAAATCTTTATAGCCCTAGTCACTTGTTTCAGTACTTACAGCTGAGAAGGGAGGAAAACCTACCTGACAGGATCCACTGCAAGACTCTCAAAGAGTGATACTTCAAATGAGGTGAGGATTAAAATGGAGTAGAAGAGGACAAATCCTCCAAGACAAAATCTTGTGGAAAGGAAACAGCAGTAACTGATTACTGGCTCTTTGCTTTGGAAAGACCTAAGAAGAAGCTGCTTTGATTTTTGTTTTTTGTTTTGTATGTGTTGCGTTCAGTACTTGTACTAAAAAAAAGTCATATTCATCATCTTTGAAGCTTAAAAAAAGAAAATGTTTTAGACAACCATTTTGAATTTCTAGTGGCTAAGAGATTCTGGGAGTTGTAGCCCAAAGAAATAATTTGGTTAAGCTTTGATGATCTTTCAAAAGATTCTTTATGCCTGAAACCAACATCATACATTTCATGATTAGGAATTCACTAGAGAACACCACCAGGCATACCTTAGGAAATTTATTGGCACGAAATGTGACCATTGGCTACTAACAGATATTGCTTGAGAGGTTACATTAGATCTGTTGTGGACTGTTACTCATAATGTTTAACTTTATTTAACTGTTTGACTTATGTTCTACCTTCCTTCCGAACCTGGGACTCAGGGCAATTCATGACCATATTAAAACTGGATACAAATTAAAAATTAAGTTATAAACACAGTTGAGTTTTAATACACAATATGAAAGGTTCATCTGTACAAAGCCCCTTCTTCAGAAGCCCAGCAAAGTTCTGGGGTCCTCTGTCTTCAGAAGGATAATGTCTCTGAATTCCAGATACGGGTGAGGAACTGTGGTCAAGGATTACTGGGCATGGTAGAGCTTTCTTTGGGGACATCTGATTAGCCTCAGTGAGAATCTGAATGCTGGAATAGAAGGGCAGGATTTCCTCCTCCTCTGTCATCTACAGAGGCCTTACATGAATACAACTGGTCTACAAGTAGACGGTGCTTAGCAATCAGTATAGTGTTTTGTTTTTAAAGAAATACCAATTGCAAGCATGCTTCTCAGAACTATTGGAACTTTGTACAGTTACCTGTTTAGATTACAGCTCTGGAAATTCCCAACCAGTAGTGCTCTTGAGAGTTGACGTACCCTCCAACTGTCCTGATTTGGCAGGGACAGTCCTGATTACTCCACGGACATCCCACTTGTTTCAGCTGATTTTAAAATGTCTGTTTCTTTCCTCCTTTGCCCTCAGCTTATGTCAGTTGCTTTAAATTGAAGTGCAAAAGTAGTTTGCACACAGTTAGCAGGGGGACAAGAAAGGCACTGATGGAATCTTGCCCTTCCCAGTAGGCTCAGGCAGCCTTTTCTGGATTGTGTGATCTTACTTATTTATAATTTTTGCCATCTTGACCACAGTCTTATATTGCTTGGCCACGTGTGTCCCACTTTCCATCTGTGAAGACTTGGAAAGTATGAAGTAATTCTAAAGAAGTAAGATTTCCAATGTCTGAGATGAATATTTATTTATTTGACTTAAATATTTCTATCTTGACCTATATCAAAAAGTTTCAGGGTGAAGGACCGTAACATTTTCACAGTTTAAAACAATGTTTTGCCACAGGTAGCCTCCATTTTGAGGAATGCCAGTACTTGGATTAATAATCTTGGGACAGAATGAAGGAAAGAGACTTGGGAGGTGTGTGGATTTTCTGAAGGTGATCATTGGAAATCCTAGCCACTGCTGCATTTTATCTTTTTTGGCCTGTTACAGACAGCCAAAATAAAGCTGCTTCGAGTCACAGTGGGGTATGGTGTTTCAATGATGCATGCATCTAAGAATCCAGAAGTCACACCAAAGCCACACTCCAGACTGGAGCTGTGGCTTTGGTTGTGGCTTCTGGACTCTTAGGACACATGCATCATTGAAATACCATACCTCCACTGTGACTCGAAGACAGCTTTATTTTGGCTGTCTGTAACACCTTTGTTACCATTTTGAGTATCCTCACACTGACTCTAAGAAAGTTCTTAATGCTTCTGTGTCCCACCCCCATCTTTTTTTGAAAAATACATGAAGATGAGACAGCAATTGGCATCTGTGAAAAGGACAGGGGCCATTTAGCTCCACAATATGCACCATAACTGTTGAGATGTGCAGAAGTGATGACATGCCACTTCCAGTTTAGGCCTTCATCACCCTTTCCTTTTGTTTGGATATCAGCGAGGGGTTGGGGCATTGTGGGTCAAAAACTGCCATGTTTTGTTGAACAAAAAAAAAATCACATATGGGGGAAGAAAGAAATATTTGGGGGTTTTCTGGTGGACTTTGGAAGCTGAAAAACAGACTCCCGGGGTCATGTTGGTGTGGTCCATGGATTGCACATTCTCCACTTTGGCTCATATACTTGCATACAGGAAACTCTAATTCAAGGACTGGTCTGGTGGAGGTGTTCTTTTTTTATTTATCAGGACACATTGGCAATACATATGTTCTAAACTAGGAGCTCAGGCTCAAAGTCCACCTGATACTCTGTGTTTTATGTGTCCCCTTCTTTATAGCCTAGGCATGCGAACAAAAGGGGGTTGGCTCCCTCAGCACTGGTATTTATTTAGGGCAGGACATATTGATCTTGTTTCAAGTGAAACATTTTTGTCAGGCAGATGAAACTGAAAGGACAGAAAGAAGGTGACAATGTATCTGTAGGGACTGGAAAATTGTTGCATGCAACAGAGGAGCTGTATCTTGTTTTTTGTGGTTTTTTTGGGCTATCTGTGTTCTGGAAGAATTTATTCCTGACGTTTCACCAGCATCTGTGGTTGGCATCTTCAGAGAATGCTGGCATCAAAGTGGGTGGGGTATGTATACTGTGTGACCTTTGGTTGAGCAGAAGTGATTTACATGTTAGTTTCTGCGTTGGTCTGTTGTTAAATGGCAAGGCCTCAAGGTTTCCATTTAATTAGTGATCCAGTGTCTGCTGGGAAATCCCCCTCCCTCTGGGTGGTTTTCATTTGCATGGGCTAGGTCTTGATTTTGGTGTTTTTCAGGACTGATAGCCAAACTTTGTTTACTGTAAGGGTTTTTTCTTTCCTGTTGACCCTGTCTAGGTGTTTGTGGATTTCAGTGGCTTCCATGTGCATTCTGACCTGATGGTTGTTGGATGTTTTCAAATAGCATTTTATGCCCAGGATAGTTTATAACGTGTTCTGTTACTGCTGATTTTTCTGGCTGATACAACAGACCAGCACACAGATTAACATGTAAATCACTTCCTCTCAACCAAGGGTCACACAGGAATAAACTCTTCCAGAACATGGCCACATAGCACAACCCCCCCCCCCACAAAAAACGATGGATGCTAGCTGTGAAAGGCTTTGACTTCACACAGCTGTATCATTGTTGCTACCTGGGCCTGTCCCTGACTGTCTCTAGTTCAAGGTAGAAGTGTGGAGTTGCCATGGTGCCTTCGCGATGATAACCTAAATGTAGAAACCACATGTCCCTTGGTGTAATGCATGGATGGGCAACTATGATGCTAGGAGGCTGAATTACCTTTGTCAGGGAGACTTTGGAAGCCACATCACACACACCACAAAAATATTACCCCCCCCCCCCCCAAAACTCTCTAGGGGTGTATAGGGGCATTTTCAACATAAGGCATTTTTTCAACAACAGAAAGTGACCCAAATTCCACACCCTGTTCACTTCCTAGTTTAGAAAAAAGCCTTTCCTGGGCCTAAAATGGCCTGGAGGTAAGGTTGGCAGGACTGCATGACCAGCAATACCTGCTGAAATGTCCTGTTCTACACAGCCATTAAACACCCAGTTCATAGCCTGACCACTCTACCATTGCGGAGCAAAAACATGGCAAAAATCCCCCTGGGTCTTTTGGGGGTAATTCTTTGATTCTTGATGGCCCCTGGGGCCCACAAAACATCCTTGGAGGACTGTACATGGGCTACACATTTCTGAGCCCTACTGCAGTGGAATACCCACCCTTGATGACACCCGGTGCAGTGGGGCCTGCTGGGAGGGGGGCACTGTCAAAAGGGGTATTTGGCCCTCTCCTTTGCTGTGGCAACAGAGATCTCCTTGTGAGGAAGTCTCTACCCCAGTGCCAAGCTGGGAGGGCTCAACTGGGTGTCACCTATCTTCTGGGATGTCACCCGGTGCGGGCTACCCCTAGTGATGCCACTACCTTGGTTTATTCAGTGCTAAAGCTGGACAAGTAGAGAGGTCACTTGAAAAAGAAGGTAAGAGATACAGGAGATCTCTGTAGCAGCATCAGATCATCCATGATGTGGAGAATGCATAATGACCTTCTTTTTCTCTGCTACATCTACTTTGTTCTCCTCATCTAGCTGTGGTAAAAGCAGCGGCGTGGTGTGGTACCACACTGGGTGTGGTAACTCATGGTGACACCCTCCCCCCCATTGGATTCCTCCCATTTCACGCTATACAGAATCCTTAGTAATGTTTTTTTTTTGCACTAATGTAACTCGTAAATCATAATTCCCAAATACCACTGAATGAAAAGCTAATAGTTGTGACATAAACAACTAACAAAATTAAAATTATACCTTCAAATTACAACATCACACACATAACCTAAATGAATTTATATTCTGTATACATAGTGAAGATTTGGTTAAAATGTGATGTTTTTAAAGAAAAAATTTAAAATATTTTTTTTAAAAAATCAAAATTTTGGAATTGAAATTTAAAAAATTCTGGGGGACCTTCTTTCTTCTTCCACTGAGCTTCACGTCACTCCCATCATCTCTTAAAGCATTTTAAAGAGATAATGCCACAATGTTTCTGCCAAAATACAGGTGTTTGAGCAGCAGTGGTGTCACCCCTCCCGAGGGTGTCACCTGTCAAAATGTAGGACAAAATTTAGAACAAAATATAGGACAGTTGTAGGATAAAATGTAGTCCAAAATTTAAGGTCCTCAATTTTTCTTAAATGTCCTACATTTTTGGGCTAAATTTTATCCTACAACTGTCCTATATTTTGTTCTAAATTTTGTCCTACATTTTGTCCTGGTTTTTAGTAGAGAATTATGGCAACCCTACCCTCACCCCACTAGTGATGCCACTGGGCAAAAGATGTTTTTGCTATGTCAAAGGGTGATGTATTGCCATTATTTTGATTATAGCTTTGTTCTTTGGCATGTTGGTACTATGGGGCTTGTTACAGCAGATCCTGTGCTGAAGAAAACTGGATTTTGCAATGGTAAGATTTGCACAGTCTGACTACGTGCCTCTTGACTAAGATGAAAAAGTTCAAAGACTGGGAAAGCATGGAGAAATCATGTCAAAGGAGGAAGCAATAGGCTCAGGCATGAATTTAGGACATAGCTTGGCACAGTTGCTTTTTTGGATTATAGGTTCCAGAATTCCCTGCTCATCCTAGATCCTAGACATTCTGGCTTGTGGGATTCTTATTCCAAGCCCAGTAGTAGAGGAATGAGCAGTTAATAGTGAATAGGGTAATTTTTCCTATACAGTCCCATCTGTAGATTGCTGACAGTTGTCCTGTTCTGCTGACCTCTGGCCTGGCTTGTGTTCCTTTCAGCACCTTCATGTCTTCCCCTCCTAGTCATAACAATAAATACCTTTCAAAAATCTAGATCAGTGATCTCCAAACTTTGGTCTTCCAACTGTTTTGGACTTCAACTCCCAAAAGCCTCAGCCAGCTTGGCAAACAGTCTGGAATTCTGAGAGTCGAGGTCCAAAACATCTGGAAGACTAAAGTTTGGGAATCACTGATCTAGACAGTCAAGAACCCAAATTGTTGAATTTAGATTCCTTGTTCAATTGTTCACATGTCAAGAGAGCTAGGAGAGGCTGCTGCAGTTTGCTTTTGCCTAAACCTACTGAGAAGACCAGAATTCTGCCCCCATTATCTCCTCTCTCCCCTCTGCTGAGTTAATTGAATACAAACTTTTTTTGTACTTTAAACTCAGTTAGCACCAGTGGAAGTAAGCCAGGGATAAAGATGGAAAATAGACAAATGAGAGAGAAAGTGGGATATTGTAAAGCAGTCAAAAAAGTGGGATGGCAGAGGATTAATCAGGATTTTAGTCCCTGCCAAATTGGGATGGTTTGTGTTAGCGGATGGCAGTCCCCAGGTTTCAGCCCTTGCTAGCTGGCAAGGCTGCCCTTCATCAACACATAGCATTAAGAATGACCAACTGTGGGCCTCAGATAGTCTTGCTTTGCAATTCCTAGAAACCATAGGCCCAAAATATTATTTCATTTTATTTATATCCCTCCAAATATGGGACCCAAAGTGGATCACAATCTGCCATAGTTGCCTAACTCTCCTTTTGATAAAATAATAATAATAATAATAATAATAATAATAATAATAATAATAATAATAATAATAATAATAATAGGTTTTATTTATATACCACCCAATCACTGGGAATCTGAGCTGTTTACAACAGAGGGGATAATAGACAGTTCCCTTGTTAAATAAAGTGGGCCCTTGTTAATTGCTGGGGTTTGGTTATAGGATCCTCTGTGGATACCAAAATCAGTGGATGCTCAAGTCCTATTAAATACAATGGCATAGTAATGGCGTCCCTTATATAAAAAGGCAAAGGTTTGCTCTTTGGAATTTTTATTTTAAAAAATATTTTCAAGCCATGGATAGGTGTATCTGGGCATAAAGCATCTGTGGATATGGAGAGCCAATTGTATACTGCAAAAATTGTTCCAACATCAAATAGTGAAATGTTTAGTTGCATGATAAATTTTGGCAAGTTATTTTGCAAGGTTCTATTTTCTCCTTTAAAATAACTGAAAATGGCTGTTGGCTATGATTCCTCCCCTTTAAAATAAATATTGAATAGTATCTCTCTATGAAGTGCATCAGGCTTTATTTACATATCACTGGAGGAATCTACTGGTGAGACAGCTTTCATTTCATCATAATTTTAGGAGAGGATGAGCAGTGGGAAAAAGAAGATAAACTTCCTCTCCTTTATTTCTGCCCCCACCCTTTGGTTACACCAGCCTTCTTTAACCAGCTGCTCTCCAAATGTGTCAGACAGACCATAACTCTCACAATTCCCAGACAGCAGGCCATGTTGGCTAGGAATGAAGCAGATTTTAATCCAACACACCTTTGGGGTACCAATTTGTGGACAGCTGTACTACTACTAGGCTGCCTCTGATGATCTTTGTTTTGTAACTCCCTCCAGTCCTATCATAAAATTTATCTATACTGTAGAAATAATGCAATTTGACACCACTTTAAGCGCAGCAGATCCAAAATCCTGGGATTTGTAGTTTTACAAAGTATTTAGCCTTCTCTGCCAAAGCATGTTGGTGTGTCACAAAATTACTAATCCTAGGATTCTGTAGGATGGAGCCATGGCAGTTAAACTGCTGTCAAACATCATTATTTCTACAGTGCAGATGCACTCCTATTCAAAGGTAAGAGATTATGGGAATTGCAGTCCAGAAAAAGTCCAAATTTGCCTGCCTCTGGTTTGTACTATTTACACGTACATATTTGGTTGCTTGCGGGATAAAAAAGAATCATGTGTGACTTGGAGTATTCAACAGTTTGCTACTGTATATCAAATATTATAGATTGGGGAGAGGAGCTGTGGCAAGTCCTGACCTCTGAAAAAACTTGCAGAGCTTTAGCCCAGCTTTACAATGGCTTAGCAATCCTCTTAAGTTAGAATTGGGTAATGTGTGGTCCTCCAGATGATGATGTTGAGGAGATGAAAGGAGTTGTAGTCCAAAAATATGTAGAGGGATGCAGTTGTCCACCTCTGTCTTTAAAATAATTTGATATAAGTGGGTGCAGTCATAATGAGAAATAGACAATATTCTCATATCCTGAGAATCCTCTTTGCTTGTATGAGCTTGTAAAACAGACTTTTGCATCTAGAAGTCCTAGGAATGTCTATGTCCTTGCTGTATCCTATGATTATTTTGAAGGACTAGAATAATCTGGGCTGTACTTAGTTCTGGTAGATAAAAATTTGGGAACTGTACAACAGACAATAATTTTACAAATGGCTTAGGGTGGAGTATCAAATGTTTAACAAGTACATGTTATGCTTTAAGATGCTTCCATGCACCGTGTTTCTAAACCACTCTGGCCATCTTTGGAAATGAGGCCTATTTTGCATACTTGACTGTAATTGCACTAAAGATTTTATTCAGGCTGATGCTTCCAGGCATTCCATTGTTCCTGATGGCCATGTTGTGACCATGTTCCTCATACTTTGCTGTAAAATAGAATGAGGAAATGCACCGTTAGGCCATTGCAGTGCTTCAGCCCATGTTGTGTGCTCCTTTAAAAGGCCAAACACAAGCACACCCCATAATTATTGCAATTATCCACTTCATAAAGAACCCATTCATCTCATATTTTACAATGCAATAAGAAGTTTAATCAAAAGATATTTGGGTTTTTAATTGCCTTCCTGAACATTTAGAATCTCTATAATTGTACAGTTGGTCCTCCGTTTTCATGGAGGATCCGTTCCAGACCCCCCCCCCCCCGAAAACGGAGCTTCGTGCATATTCAAGCCTCATAGGCTTGTATAGGGCGGGCGCGCACCGGGTGCGCAGGCCAGAGGAAATAGCGGAAGTTGACCCTCCGCAGATATTTGAGGGCATGAATCCCAGATCCATGAGTTAGGAGGGGCGACTGTATTTAGAAAATTTGCTCTTGACTTTATTACAAATATGTTAATTGAAGAAAGAATCTTTTGCAGTATGGTTAGCCATCTTTTGCAGTATGGTTAGCCATTCTGTTTTGCCCCATATCTTTGTATTTACTTGTAACTCTGTAGATCAGAACAAGGGTGGGAATAATGCCCTCCAGAAATATTGCTAGACTGCAATGCCCAGCCTTCCTCATCACAGTATTTTCTTGCTAGAACTCCTGGAACTTGGCATTCCAACATCTGGACAGCTTCCTGATTCCCACTAAGTATTAGAGCCTTTTGTTTAACTACTGCCCTTGCAGTGATCTCCCTTGAAATCCTGCCTGGATGATTTCAGTGTTTTGTTGCTGTGGAAGGCAAGGGAGGGTGGACAAAACAAACCAAACAACGAATTGGGAGAAAAAGGCCACAACTTTATTAAATAAAGCAAGCAAATAAGTGAAGAGGGTTGGCCTGAAAGCATAAGGTCTGGATCTGTCATCCACCACCCCGTGTTGGTCGATGAACTGAAATGGTTGGTCACACCTTGGCCTCAGGATGACAGAGGGGGAACCAGCTCAAAGTGCCAGCGACCTTGGGAGCCAGTTATGCGCATTTGCGTATCTTTGCCCCTTGTCACCGGGGAACGCTGATTCGCTGCCACCCCCACATTGGCGACATCACTACACTGTCAGCACCCCCGGGTCCCATGAGACTTCCAATCCAGTGCTCCACAGCACCGAATACCACGTCCAACAGATCCAAGACCTATGCTGCTGCCCCCAGAAAGTTGTGACAGCAAAGCGCCACCCTTATCAGGGAGGGAGGGTGGGAGCCAGAAGTCAAAATGGTGTTGAGCGCCGGGTGGCAAGGCCTAAGTAGGCCTCAATACCAATCATTGGCCAGAAGACATGGATGGCCTGCCTCCTGGGGATGGATCCGCACTGCAGAAATAATCCAGGTTGTCACCACTTTAACTGCCATGGCTCAGCGCTATGGAATTCTGGGAGCTGTAGCCTGTTCTGAAACCAGAGCTCGCTGACCAAGATGACTAAATGCCCTACAGCTTGGGTCAAGGCTATTTGAAGGATTGAATCTCCCTGTACAAATCCCCCAGTATATTGAGGTCATCGGGAAAGGCCCTTCTCATTCTGTCCCACTACTCTCTCAAGAGCATTTGGTAGAAACAAGAGAAAGGGTCTTTTTAGTGGCTGCTCCCAAGCTCTGGAACTCCCTCCCTAGGGAGGCCAGGATGGCTCCATTTCTGTTGTCTTTCTGGCAGCTGGTAAAGATGCTTTTATACTGCCAGGCTTTTGCATGCCATGGATACTGTTTTGTTTTTGTTTTAAAGAGTTTTAAAACTCTAAATTTTAACAATGTAATGTTTTTAATTGTTTGAATTGTTTAATAGTTTTTTTTTAAAAAATTATTTTTCATGTTTTATAGTGTTTTAATTTGGACTGTTTTAGATTTGTTAGCCACCTTGAGTCCCTGTACTGGGAGGAAGGAAGGAAGGAAGGAAGGAAGGAAGGAAGGATGGATGGATAATAATAATAATAATAATAATAATAATAATAAATCTCACAAAACTACAGTTCCCAGAATTCCATAGCACTGATCCATGGCAATTAAACTGGCATCAACCTGGATTATTACTACAGTGTGGATGCAGCCTAGGTTAAGCAAAATAAAAGTATTTTGGTAGTCCATTCACCTAGATGAGGACTGTATTGCTTAGTAGGGGACTAGTTTGAAATCAGTGACTTGTGAGTCCTACTGAGTTCAGTGGGGTAAGTGAGTATAGAATTACAGCTTTATCCTATTTCCTTTTTCTTCTTGATGAGCTTTCTCAGTCTTTGCTTCTTTCATAATGATACTATCAAGAGTTTCTTTCATCAGGGAGCTTATTAGTGGCTCAGCTTCTGCAGAAGAACACATACACAACCCAGTTGCCAATGAACTGGTATGTGGGAGGCTTGCTTATGGATCTGAATCACTGAACTGAAACTTCTAAGTATTGTTCAAATGACCACACTTCACTGTTTGGAAACTGGCTATAAATATCTATGGGCCACAAGGCTGCTTGAATGAGTTTAAAAATACTTCTGTTGTTTGCAGCTTGTCTGTGTCACCTTTAGGGTTGTGTGTGTCTGTGTGTGTGTCTGTGTGTGTGTTTAAACCTTGTTCTTAATAGGAGCTTGATGCATAGAAGATAAGCAGATTAAACTTTTCCTGGCATGGAGACAAAGGGATGGGGAAAAAAGGCTTTACTTCATTCAATGTGTGTCATGCTGTGGTTAAAACAGGGCTGGGCAACTGCAACAGGTCCAGGACCCATTTTCTTTCCTTCAGACTCCAGAGGCCACATAAAAATTGGTGGAACTGCCAAAAACAAGATAAAACCCTAAAGTGTCACTGTTAAAAGTCATTCACTCAATCAGTCCCTTTATTTATAACTAGGCTGATCATACACACCATTTTAAACAGGACAGTACCATTTCCACCCCATATTTCCATACCGTCCCATCGTTTTAATATAACTGTCAATTTTGTCCTACTTTCAAGAAAAGTGCCCGGTTATACTGCAAAAATGGTTTGAAGAGTCCTTTTTGAAACTGTAGCTGTCAAAAACAAATGTGTGATAGAGTGTGAGAAGTTTTATGATAAGGTGTTGAAAGACCAAAATTGCATTGGTACCATGGTGGTAAAGTACAGTCCCCATCTATCAATTTTTTTGTATGAGTTCTGTCACTGAAGAATAATTGTTATAATTATTATTATCATTTATTTGTATACCACCATAAATTTACATGTACTTTACAGATACAATAAATTTAAATCAATTAAATTCTGGAAAAGGTTTATAATCTAAAAATAATAAAATATAAAACTGCATAACTGTAAATGAATTATGCAGGTAAAATAGTCCTATAAACAACTAATACATGTAATCAAATATAAAATAATAAAACAGTCTTAAGGTACAGTTCCAAATGCTTTAGAAAATAGGAATGCCTTTAATTCAGATTTAAAACTAACAAGAGAAGAGGCAGTCTGCAGATGTTCAGGGAGGCGATTCCAGGAGTACGGTGCAGCGAGTGAATAAGGATGAAGCTAAGCTAAGGAAGAGAAAACCGTTTGCTGGGTAAGAAGCCCCGAACTCCTGGAGCGCAGATCTCTGGTAAAAACAAATAAGGGTTGAAAGATAAGTGTGTGTGTGCTACATTGTGTAATAAGCTTAAAAGAAGAAGCTTATACAAAATCCTAAAAGGAATGGGTAACCAGTGAAGAGATACCAAGAGTGGGGTAACATGATCGAAACGATGAGCCAAAAAGATACTCTTAGCAGCAGAATGTTGAATGGAAATCAGAGGTATAAGGTGAGACAGTGGGAGCCCTGTCAAAAGAAGATTGCAATAATCGAGACGGGAAATAACCAAAGCATTAACTAAAGTCTTAGCAGAGAAAGCAGAAAGAAAAGGTCTAATTTTGGCCATATTATAAAGAGAAAATTGACATGACTTTGCTACAGCCTGAGTCTTGGGAGCAAAGGCTAAAGAAGAGTAAAAAATAAAGCCAAGACTACGTGCTTCCTTTACAGGATGAATGGGAACGATAACAGAATATATATTATAAAAAAAGATTTAGGAGGAAAGATAAATAGTTCTGCCTTTGCCATGTTGAGTTTTAGATGCTGATGAAGCAACCTTAATGAACTAGCTGATAGACATGACGTGGCATGATGTTCAATGTCAAGAGAGAGTTCTGGAATAGAAAAGTACAACTGAGTTTCATCGGCATAAAGATGATATTGAAAACCATACCAGCTGATAAGATTGCCTAAGGATAATGTGTACTGGGAGAATAACAATGAGCCCAAGATGGAACCCTGAGGAATCCCAATCACTAGCTGAATATATTCATGTAATAAAACTTGTTATTGTTTTACTTTTTGATGAATACAGAATATTACTTAACCTGTCCCATTTTTGTTATCCCAATGACCCATTTTTGCCTCAAGGAAATATGATCAGCCTATTTATAACTCACGTAATACTAGTATTATCCAGTACTCAAGGTGGCTTACAGATAACAAGAAATACAAATAAAACAACATATAGCTAAAAAAAGTAGGAGGGGGAAAGATTCGAATAGTATTATAATGTTTGCAAAATTGGGGGGGAAATCAAAACATGAAAAACAGAACAAAATAACACAGTACATTAAAAAAAGGACACCCTTACATGTGAAATAATCAGTTTGCAAATGTCTGCTGGAACTATAAGGTTTTCAACTGATGCCAAAAGACAATAAGTAGGGAACCAGCTTAGTCTACCCAGGAACAGAGTTCCAGAGTCTGGGGAGGATATCACACGATTGAAATTGGAAGTATAATCCAGTGTCATCCTGAACGCAATCATGCATATTCACGTTATTGCGTGAAAGGTTACCACACACGATCGCTGGCAGTCCAAATGCACTCCGAATGCAATCATGCATCAATCCACAGTTAAGTAAATTTGGTGAACTAGCGAAGTCACAAACCCTGTTCCTAGGAAACTTTGCACTCAGTGTGCTGTTGTTTGATGTAATGTGAATGACTCCTTTGGTCCCGGTTCCCCCCCTCTAATCTGGAAGGGGGCGGTTCCCATGAAGCCATGCTGCAATTCCGCTTCAATTTTACTTCTGCTTGTCCTTCAGCATTGCTGAGAGGCGGCTGCTGCCTGCTAATTAAGAAGCATAGACTGGGAGCGATTGGATAAACATTATATTCACGTTTTAACACAACAAGAGTGAATATATGCTCATTTTAACATGAATAGAGCATGTTCTTTCAACCATTCTTCCCACCCCTCCTCCAACCTCTTTTGTAAATTATGGGGTTCCTCTCTCTCACTCATCTAAATATGCTATGCTCCAGTCATCTGGAGTCTCACTGAGCATGTGCAAGGGTGCCAATTCGCAATTAAGAACCCACCAATGTGATGGCTTACTTTGCACAGAATCTGGGTCGCGTTCGGGGAGGCCATTACAGTGAATTTAAGGTGTGATAAGTAATCATGTAATTGTGTGAATTTTCGAATTGACCTCGCTATCTTCTTTTTTGAAATTGAGAGCCTCCTGTCCTGTTTGATATACTCCTGGGGGAGCAGCCACCAAGAAGGCCTTCTCCTATATGTTCTCACCAAATGTGCCTGCAAAGGTGATGGGATTTAGAGAAATATCTCCCTCAAAAATCTAGAACTCAGGCAGGCTTATATGGGAAGATATGGTCCCTCAGATAGCCTGGATCTGTACCATCTAAAAATGAGTAGATAAGGAGGACCACAAATAAACCTTTCTTTTGGAACACTGATTGTCTGCCTTCGCTTTTATATGCTTAGAAGACCCCTCTTTTCCCCCTTGAAAGGTTTTGTTCAGGTGAAAAGACCAACCCACGGATGTTGTTTGCCTTCAAGTCATTTCTAACTTATGGCTATGGTGAACCTATCATGGGGTTTTTTTGGGGTTTTTTTGGCAAGATTTGTTCAGAGGGAATTTGCCATTGCCTCCTTCTGAGGCTGAGAGAATGTGACTTGTCTGAGGCCATATAGTGGTTTCCATGGCCAACCAGGGACTCAGACCCTGGACTCCCAGAGTCTTTGCCCAAAACTGAAACCACTACACCATGCTGGCTGTAGAGATATACAATATAATTAAATTCTGGCAGCCTTTTCAGATAGAAAGAAAATGCCAGTGAACGAGGGCACAAACAGTCCTTTTGATGTGCAAGCTACCTATTATCATTTTAAAGTGAAATGGGCGAGACGATGTGTCCCAAGATTCTTGATTCTTAACTAGGCATGTTATGGACAGTCGAAACATTCACTACATTTGAGGAGCTAAATGAGCAGCCTGTTCTGCACCCATATGATAATCAAAAGGGATTGACTTACATAGTGTTGGTTATTACACAAGTAGATAGTTATTAAACCTGGAAAACAGGTCACTAATGCCTAACGGTCATTAAAGCTCTTCTGTTACCATATGTAACAATAATTCCCCCCCCCCCAGCATGTCTGTGACAAACAACACATGAGCCATTCTTTCTTCTTTCCCCTGCCTCTTTTACGCCTTACTTCAGAAACAGGTGTGTCACTTTAGTATGCAGAGGGCACATGAAAATGCAATCCTAGCGAAAGAGTGAATGATCTAAGTGGAGTGGGTGTGGGCTACTCCCAGCCGGTAATGAACTAGCAAAACTAGATGAATAGAGCACACAAACACCTGTGGTGCTTTCACACTGCACAATTATAGTTGTGCTATTCCACTTTAACTGCCATGGCAACATCCTGTGGAATCCTGGGATTTGCAGTTTAGGAAGGGGCACTTAGAATTCTCAACTAGAGCTCCTCTTTTGCTTCATGATGCTACAAATCTCAATATTCTTATGCAGGTAAAGTGGCATTATACAGCAATAAATGTGTAGTGGAAGGGCCCCTGCAAAGCCACAATTGAGTTGTGTAGCCTTTCTCAATGTTTATCTGCCCACATCTGAGTCCAAATTTATAAATTTACTCTATGGAGTTTATCACACGGAGGCCCTACTGTGTGCTAAACGTCATGCAAGTGCCGCCCAAACATCATGCAAGTGCCATGGGTGTGATCCCCCATGGCGCTACAGAAGTGTAATCGTGGCTCCCGCTCTGTTACCATCATGCACTCATAACCGGGGGAGCCTCCTGGAGCGTTTTTCTTATTAACAGGAGAAATCGTTACTAAGAAAAGCGCTCCAGGAGGCTCCCCCGGTTACGAGTGCATGACAGGAATGGAGCGGGAGCCGTGATTGGACTTCCATAGCGCCATGGGGATCACACCCATGGCGCTTGTGTGATGTTTAGCACACAGAAGGGCCTCCGTGTGATAAACTTCTATATGTTTCCATTTATGCTCAACTATACAATCCAGAGATTTATTTACAGTGGTTATCTTGCCCTTTCCATGTCCATGGGACTTAAGGTGGCTTACAAAAATTAAATTTTATAGGTTAAAAACTCTTATTAGTAAAAATGTACAAAAAGTTGAAATATAATTGAGTGGGTTTGGCTTTTAATGCTGTATTATGCTTTTTGATGTTTTTAATTTTCTAACCTGATAAATTGTTTAATTATTTAATGAATCCCATTCTGGAAGAAAGGCAGGATATTTATTTATTTAATTATTTATCGTATTTATACCCCGCCCTTCAGCCCTAATGGCTATCAGAGCGGCTTACAATTATTATTTTTAATTAGACGATTTCAATGGCTTCCCTGTGCATCCTGACATGGTAGTGGTTGGCATGGTCCAGAATTTCAGTGTTTTCAAACAATATTTTATGCCCAAGATGGTTTGTGGCAGAATAGGCAAAGTGGTGAGGAAGCACAACTCTCAAATGGTTTACAAACCGACGAAGAAAATCCAGCAAATGATTCGCTCAGCCAAGGACCAGAGAGACCCTCTCACAGCTGCAGGAGTTTACCGCATACCATGCAGCTGCAGACAAGTCTACATAGGGACCACCAAACGCAGTGTGCAAATAAGAATCAAGGAACACGGGAGACACTGCAGACTGGGCCAGCCAGAAAAATCAGCAGTAGCAGAACATGCCACAAACCATCCTGGGCATAAAATACTGTTTGAAAACACTGAAATTCTGGACCATGCCAACCACTACCATGTCAGGATGCATGGGGAAGCCATTGAGATCCACAAACACCTGGACAATTTCAACAGGAAAGAGGAAAACCTTAAAGTAAACAAGGTTTGGCTACCAGTCCTGAAAAAGAGCAAGATAAAGACTCAACAAATGCAAATGAGAAATCTCCCAGCAGACAATGAGCACTATCAAGCAGACCCTCCCACCCTGAGGCCTGCTATTAGCAACAGAACAATAAACATGCACATCACTTCTGCCTTTCCAGGTCACACAATATATATACCCAACTCCTTTCCAGGCAAACATTCTCTGAAGATGCCAGCCACAGATGCTGGCGAAACATCAGGAAGAAAATCTTCTAGAACATGGCCACATAGCCCCCAAAACCCACAAAAAAACTATGGATGCCGGCCATGAAAGCCTTCGACTTCACAGTTTTATCAAACATTTTGTATAGTTTTAAATCTGAATTGTTTTGAGATCTGTTGTTAACCGCCTTGAGTCCAATGTTGGATGGAAGGTGGGATATAAATGAATAAAATTACAATAACATAATTAAACTATTAACATAATTAAAAGCATTTTTTAAAAAAAACATATCCATTAACAATACAGCACAGTTTTAAAATCCCTTAACCCTATAAACAGTCATTTCCCAATAATAATAATAAATAATAAAACTTTATTTTTACCCTGCCTCTCACTCAGGATCGAGGTGGCTTACAAGAGATCCATCTTGACAGCCTTTTCAAAGCTGTCCAAGCTCGTAATATGACAAATTATTCATGAGGAATGTCCTCTCTAATTGCAGTGTGTGTGAAAATCTTAGACACAATTGTGCGATTGTCATGGTAAAATGCCTGTTTAAACCCCTGATTTCCCCCATACAATGAAGTCCTTAGTTAGTACGTGGATAGGAGACTGCAAATGAATACCAGGTGCTGTAGGCCAGTGATGGAGAATCTTTTAGAGACTGAGTGCCCAAACTCAGTGGTGTTCCCACACCGGGTGTTACCTAGTGCTGGAGGGTGGGACTTCCACCTTCCAGGGACAGGACTTTCAAGGGGCCACCTTCTGGGGGAAAAAACTATGGCACACTCTAGCAATAGTATACTTTTCCCTCTAATGAAATTTACCAAGAAAACTCCATTATAGTTTCACCTTGAGGTCACCATAAATAGGAAACGACTTGAAGGCACACACACAAGTCACTCTCTTCTAGACTCATGGGACTGAAAGGGTGCGCACACCCCGGCCACTGCTTCCTGTGCCTTTTACTGGGAGCCAGTTAAAAGCATGGCAGGGGGAGGAACAAGTGCATGCCTGCTCCTTCTTTCCCCCACCCTCCTCTGCCTTTGACTGGCTATGGGGCCCAGTTAAAGGCACAGGAGGGGGGAAGGAACAGGCATGCACCTGCTCTGCTACTTTCCCCCCTCTTCCCTGCCTAAAAACTGGCTTTGGGAAGCCAGTTAAAGACCCAGGATGGCGGGGGAAGAGGAGGAACATGCATGCACCAGCTCTTCCTCTCCCCCTACCCTCCTGTCCCTTTAACTGCCTCCTCAGAGACAGCTGAAGGGATGTGAGGGTGGGGAAAGAGGAGGAATGGGCGCACATGCCAGCAGAGAGAGCTCCACATGCCAGAGGTGGCACACTTGCAATAGGTTCATCTCCACTGTAGGCTTTATGTCAGAGGAAGGGACTGGCAAAACCACCTCTTGAACATTCCTTGCCTAAGAAAAAACTATGAAAATTCACGGGTTTACCATAAATTGACAGGCAACCAGAAGATGCATACAGGCTTTTAAAAACCCTACTTTTCCTTAATTCCGCATCTCTGATGAGTGAAAATGGGGAGGGCGAATGAAATTAGAAAGTTCTAACGAAGGGGAAAGCAAATCTGTCATATTCTTCCAACCCTTTTGC
>NC_056524.1:170540202-170626120 GCF_019175285.1 Sceloporus undulatus
TACATTATTTATACATCTATACTTATTGAGGTTACTCGGTCATGACTCATGTATCTTTTACAGGCTCTGGCCTGCAAAAGCTGATGTCATAACAAATGTATTAATTCTCTGATGAGTGAAAATTTTGGTTGGTTTATTGGGAAATATGTTTGGGCTGTTTTTCTAATGAGAACATTCACAAATCTGAAAATTTCTTCTGAAGTTAAATGGGGGTGGGAGAATGAAATTAGAAAGTTATAATGAAAGAGAAAGCAAATCTGTCACATTCTTTTGCTTTTGCTACATTATACATCTATACTTACAGAGGTTACTCGGTCATGACTCATGTATCTTTTACAGGCTCTGGCCTGCAAAAGCTGATGCCATAACAAATGTATTAATTGTCTTGACACTGTTGAACACAGCTACACCTTCTGGAATGCTGCTGCATTACTTTAATGTAAAAACATCAGGTTGAGATAAAGTCCCAATGTTTGAAAAAATTATTTACATAAAGTGCCTTTGCCTGGCAGCATAAATCTTTGCAGGAACAGTGCTGGATTTACATGTAAAGAGCAACTTTGGGTGGGGATGGATGACAAGTTGTAGGCTCCCTAATGATGTAGTTAGACCACATTCCTCACTGTTGTTTATGCTGGCTAGGCTGGATGGATTTGCCATCCAACAATATGTAGAGGACACACAGATTAGGGCTGCAGATTATGAAAACCCCCTAAAACCCTCCCTTGCATATTACATGATGCAAAATTTTGGTAGAGCTACATTGCTTTTTAAATGTGACAGGATTTGTGGCTTCAGCATGTCTTAGGGCTGGTCTACTTGTGTGGTTTTTATGCAAATTGGTGTGGATTTTCACATGTTTGAATCAGTTTCTATTGTTTTCACTTCAACTGAGCTCATTCTAGCCTATTCACATGTATGCGATGAGGATGGTGATGATTATTAATTGCTATCAATCAAAAGATGTGGACACATGCTTCCATTGTTGTCTCTGCCTCCCCATCCTTTCCCAACAGGTGAGCATTGTACTTTTCTTGAATCATCTGCTTTTGGGATCCCTTTGATTATTTCATGCTGCAAAGTTTCCTGAAAACAGGGGCTTAATTCATCCCCCCCCCAAAAAAAAGCTTGAAAGCTAGAAGAACTGAGGCAGGCTTTTAATATAATCACCCAGGGCCATGGGTGAGAGGATAAAAAGTTAATAACTAGAGGAGGGAAGATATATCATTGGGGAAGCTTCAGTCCTCTTCCTGCCAGTGGGAAGGAGCTTTAACTAATTACGTGCCCATCACTTTCGAAAATGGGTGGGGAAGTGGAGATTGAATACCAGTTTCAAACAGCCAGTTCCAGTCTGAAAAGATGAATAAAAACTGCCGTAAAATGCCAAGGAGGTTAGACAAACCCTATATGAACCTAAAATCAAAGAAAGCTGTTAGCAATAATGCCCATCAGCCCACTCTCTGCCATGTCAAGGCATGTGAAGAGGACATACACACAATTGATAATGCGCATCTTTCCAGATACCATGGTAAAAATTATTTACAAGTAATTGTGATACCTTTTTCTTCGGACTTGGAGGATTTTTCGCTCCCCTCTCACAAAATGGACAAATATGTTCAAATCATGTATGGCTGGATCATACACTACTCGCATTCCACCAGGAGAATTTCATTATGTACACTGGCCTTTTATCTGGCTTGCTTGTATGAGGGTGGTATGATGCAGTGCCATCCATAATGTTCCCTGAACAGGTGATACAGATTAATTTGCAAATAATTTGACTTAGTAAGACTTTATGAGGAGACCAGAATTGGTATAGAGCAGTGGTTCTCAACCTTTGGTCCTGCATTTGTTTTGGATTTCAGATCCCAGAAGCCCCAGCCAACTTGGCCAACAGTCAGAAATTATGGGAGCTGAAGCCTAAAACATCTAGAGGACCAAAGGTTCTGTGGGAGGCACTGTAATTGGTGAATTGAATACACTATGTGTAAGCAGGAATCTGGGACAATTTTTGTTGCTAAACCTGTTTGTCTTTTGTAATAGCTTAGCTGTCACAGTAGAAAGAACTCGGTTTACACAAGTCCTTCTTACCAAAGCCAATAATTTTTTTCTCCATGGTCCTGCCCTGCCATAGATTTCCCTGCACTTGTTCCCATTTCACCCCATCTGATAGATATATTACACCAGGTAGACCTGCCACCATCTGTTCTTTCCGTAATCACTAAATTATGGCACTGGAAATTCTGCCTCTTTTTTGCCCAGAATATTATTACACAAGACAAATGAGACCTACAAAAATGTGGTGGTGGGGAGGGTCCCCTATTTAGGGCACCAGCCAGGCAACTCACTGTATTCTTATCCAAGGGACTCTATTTCATCCTCTATAGTTGGTTATTATGGTGGTGAAATGAAGAGATGGGTAACAGGGTGATATACTTCCAATTGCAGGGTCACATTCAAATATAAGCCTAATTCCATGCAGTCCTTGGTCTAATTTGAAGAGCCTACTACAAGCAGGTTCAGGGTTTTGGCAAGAATGATCTGTCCCTTTCCTGACAGCCCATTGAGTGGGCAGCAAGAAGGCATGTAGAAAAGGGGGAATGGGAGGGAGGGGTGAATTCACTCACTTTTGGTTCTAGCTCTGACAGTTCCTATGTTCAGCTTCAGCTGTTATCAACACCAACCTCCCAGGAGCTTACTTGAGAGAGAATGCAGCCGTCACTAGAACAAAAAGTCCATCCACACTCATAATATGCAATAACATCTAAAATCCACAAAACAGCGATACCTTGATTGGCCAACCAAAATGCACAAATTCCACGCAAGCTTTTAAAGCTCCACTGGCTTCTTCAGTCAGGTCAAGGTGTTAAAAATCAAACAGGAGGAAATAAAAAAAAGAAAGAAAAATAAATGACAACCTACATTTTGTCAAGATGTTGTTGTAGTTGTTCCCAGTTAAGATGATACAGAGCCAGGATACCCATGTAAGCAGAGACTATTCCTCCTCTTTGGCTATTTGGGCTCTGGCAGGACAAAGAGTTTTAAACTCCAGGAAATTAAAAGTCCATTAGCAGCACATAAAGAAACCTCTTTTAAGATCCAAATAGATATGCCAGCAGAGGAAGTCTAGATTTTTTGTTTTTTTAAAGCCTCATGCAGATTCCAAACGAATTCTTCCTACTGTTCAGTGCACATGTTTTTTTTTTAACGGAAAAATAGATACCATTGCATAATGCATCTGAGGAAGTAGACTGAAGTCTATGAAAGCTAATAGTGCTAACGTCTTTCTTACAGTTAGTCTCAAAAGTGCTACATGATCTCTCTACGTACTGATTCTACAGACTAGCACGACTATATCTTTGGAATCTTGCAAGCAATTCTTCTAGTGTCAGCATCCCATTCCAGATGAGACAGAGTTAATGAGTAACTGAGATCACAACTATATAATGCTGTAATTATTGCCTGTCTTGATTTCTTTTTCCATGGAACATATTTTGGGTAGCCATGTTGGCCATGTAGCAAAATACAACAAGATCCCACATTCACAAAACAATTATGGAGCATTACTCTTGTGCTACCTAGAGATGTGAGGGTCTGGAACAGAAATATTGGTGAAAATGTTCAGTGACTTTCAGTTTGTAAAAGTTGCCAATATTGCATTTCCCCTGTTGGGTTCTGAAAATTTCTATTTTTTTCTGGAAAAAAATGGAAAAAGGAAAATTCCCTCCCTTCCCTTCCCTGCTTCTTCAACATTTCTGGAGATTTTACATCTTGTAGAATCTTTGTACAAATACTTGTTTCTCCTTTGCTAAAATTATCAGCACTAGCAATTGTTTCTGTTCCAACACAACCATTCTAAAGAGAAACACACTTCTGTGTAATGCTGTTTTAAAAAATTAAATACTTGCACCAGCTGTTCCAGAATTGGAAGGAAACAGTCGAATTAGAAGGAAGCAGGCTATCAATCAAATAAATGGTATATATCTATGTTGGAATCATACTGTGAAGGATACATGTGTCCCCATGCAGCATATTAAACCTGAAATCATGAGTAAGGTGCTTTTTTAGAGGATTGTTTGCAGCATTCACCAACCAATATGATTCAGTGCATTCCCAAAAACAGTGGTGTGATGGAATCTTTAATATACATGCATACACCTATCCACCCACCCTATTTAAAACAACTCATCTCTTCCCCCATCCTCCTATTTGTCACTACCTGTCCTGATGAAAGCCTGTATGTGATTAAGATGGAAATGTAAAGTTATTGTCTATTCCCAGAAACTGCACACCAGGCAATAGATATACATATACATGATTTTAAAAAATATTTTTAAAAATGGCAATGACCCAGGATGTTCATATGCTTCCATACTTATCCTCTGGTTTCATCGCAGTATTACATAGGTGCCAGCATGGTGTAGTGGTTTGAGCACTGGACTATGACTCTGGAAACCAGTGTGATTCTGTTGCCAGCTGCTACAGAGCTGCTACAGATCTGTTTCTCTCAAGAGGTTTTGCATTCCATGAAACTAAAATGCTGGTAATGTACTACCAGGCTCCATCACACACACCCAGTGGCATACATACATACATTGCAAACACCTCAAAGCAATGCATAGATCACTGTTCAGTCTCCACCCAGCCACATAGTCCCCAGTTACGATTGCGTTGTGTTCTAATTTTGGAGGAAAAGGTGGGATGTAAATGATGATGATGATGATGATTGCTCTTCTCTGCTGTGTTCCAGATTCACAATTGTGATGGTGGGGCAACACATTGTAAAAGCAAAAGCTTCATTTCTAAATACTATCCATAAACTTACTAAATTGTTAACCCTATTTGCACATTTGCAATTTTATCTTTGGAATTCTAATTTTACTTTTGAACATCTTGCACTGCTCTGAATCACCCTTAATATTAGCAGCCCATCCTTTTTTATTTTTAAATTTTTTATTATTAAAAATATAATGGGACCAAAAACAGTGGAAGAATCTGACTTGATTAGGACCTGTTGTTAGTTGTTGTGTGCCTTCAAGTCATTTCTGATTTATGGTGACCCTAAGGTGAACCTATCATGGGGTTTTCTTGGCAGAATTTGTTCAAAGGGAGTTTGCCTTTTTCTCTAACACTGAGGACCTTATCACATGTGAAACAGGAGCTCAAATTTGAAGCGAGGGGTTATCATACCTGAGGAATGAAATTGTGGTCTCTACTTGGGCAAAGCGGAGTGAGTGCACATTGTATTACCACACCAAAGGGATTCAACGATTCTAATTGGGATCCTTGCGCATGCTCAGTGGGGCTCTGGATGCTGGCCTCCTTCCCTGTCCCCTCCTTAGCTGTCATCCTTCATCAGAGTGAAGGAGGAGGCAGAGGATGATGGGACAGGTGGCAGGGTGCCAGAAGGGGCAAGATTGGGGTGAAGGAAGAGGCAGGGGATGATGGGACAGGTGGCAGGGTGCCAGAGGGGGCAAGATCGGGGTAAAGGAGAAGGCAGGGGATGATGGGACAGGTGGCAGGGTGCTAGATCGGGGTAAAAGAGGAGGCAGGGGATGATGGGACAAGTGGCAGGGTGCCAGAGGAGGGTAGATCGTGGTTAAGGCGGAGGCAGGGGATGATGGGACAGGTGGCAGGGGTCACTGCGGACGAGATCGTGGTGAAGGCAGAGGCAGGGGATGATGGGACAGGTGGCAGGGTGCCAAAAGGGGGTAGATCGGGGTGAAGGCGGAGGCAGGGGATGATGGGACAGGTGGCAGGGTGTCACTGGGGGCGAGATTGGGGTGATCTTCCACACCAGACCAATTCGAAGTGAAATCGAAGTGAGCTTGGAAACAATTTTTGTGAATTCGCTTGTTACCAAATTTACAAAAATGAGGAAGTCACTCCGAATTGACTGTGGATCTGCCTCGGAACAACCCCCCATAGAAAGCAATCATGCCTGATAATACATCACGTTATAACGTGAATACACATGGCTGGACCCGCAGTGACTCCAGATCTGAGCTGGAAAACCACTTGTGTGATAAGGCCCTGATAGAATGTGACTTGCCCAAGGTCACCCAGAGGGTTTCTATGGCTGATCAGGGACTTGAACCCTGATCTTTCAGTGTCCTAGTTCTACATGCAAACCACTATACCACAATAGCTCTCATGAGTATCTGTACTGTGAGCTAAACATTTTTGCCTAATCAAAGTCCCATACATGGGTGTTCATTCTTACAACTGTGTTACAGGAGCAGCACTATCTGTGGATAATGGAAAGTTATTATTGGTCAAAGATTCAGGGCAATGGTATCCCTGGATTGGGCATTTATATAGCCACTTCTGTATTCTGTATCTTTGAGTGTACTGTTTTCTAAGCAACAGAGAAAACTAGTCTCTGTTCTGTGCCTCTTAATGACTGGGGCTTCCTCATGCAGCTGTGTGTTTGAATGTAGAACAAGATCAAAAGAAGTCCACCATTAGTTTGGTGCCAAAGGAGACTTTGGGCTTTCTGTTTCTCTAACAGCTGCATGGCAAACTGCTTTTGAAATAAAGATCTTCAGAACTTAGCTGACTTACAAGTTGAAATACAAAGGCCAATTACTTTTGTGTGTGGAGGAGGAAGGAGCTACATACCAGGCTCTGGTTCAACTCAAATAATTTTTTGACTCCTGGCTAAAGAACTGTGTTTCATAAGGATCATCAATCATGAATTTATATAGCGCCAACACTGTACATGGTGCTTTATAAGTAAAAGAACAACAAAAGAGTTCCTGCTCCCAGGTTTACAATCTAATTTAGACATGACATAAAAAGAAAAAGGGAGGGTAGTGTGGGAGGAGATTCAGTCCAGTAGATATTGCTTCTTCTTCTCTCTCTCCATGGCCAGGGCAGCAACAACTGGAATGAGGGGGGGCCTTTCATCTCCTTCTGGGCAGAGGCATGATGGAGCTGTGCCATTAGGAAGAAATGTGTTTTATAAAGATCACTCCAATTGTGTGGTTGGGAACATTGGTTTTAACACTAACTCATTGATGTTAACTCATTAAACCTATTAGCTAACATTAAAACATCAAAGACATTTAATAAAAATGTACCCCATGATAGGTTTGCCTTAGGGTCACCATAAGTCAGAAACAACTTGAAGGCGCATAACAACAAAATTTGTTATTTAGTTGGTTCAGTTGGCCAGTTTAAGAAATAGCGTTTAAAAGTGCTAAAAATGAGTGGCGTTGAGAAACATTCAATTAACGTTGATATTTTAAACATTAAAGTAACTAATTTCAAAGCTGGTGTTGAAAATTTAAGGGATAACAAACTAAGCTGAATAAATTATTACCAAGCTCTGCTGTCATGTTGTCTTCGTACAGCATTTAATCAGCATAAACAATGTTCCATGAATGGCAAATAAGATTATACCTGCTCCTCTATTCTTCCTCTGCCATATCTCTTATCTTGCCCTACTTTTGGGTCTTATACAGCTGAGCTCGAGTTAGTGGTACAATAAGCATAAATATGTTACACCAGTACAGTGAAGTTTCAGGTTAGTGGCATAAAATGGTATTCAGATGCCCTGTGCTTGTGTAGTAGATTCCTTTGCTCAGTTCTGCCAACATGGTACTTTTCAGAGGGAAAGTTCACTCCCCGAATTACAATCTTGCTATGATGATCACAGATGAAAACTACAATTGCATCTACACTGCAGAATTAATGCAGTTTGACACCACTTTCACTGCCATGGCTCAAAGCTATGGAATTTTGTGAGCTATAGTTTTGTGAGATATTTAGTCTTCTCTGACAGAGACCTCGAGGAACTACAAATCCCAGGATTCCATGGAATGGAGCCATGATAGTTAAAGCAGTGTCAAACTGCATTAATTCTGGAGTGTGGCCACAGCCTACAACTTAGGTAAAAAATTTACCAATGCAGTAACTGAGATTTTTTGTGAGCTTCTTTTGGATTGAAATACCATCTGACCACAAAGGATAGCTGGGAGTGGAAGTCTCTTAGCAGCAACATCATCAAACCACAGCATCACTGTGACAATTTAAAACTTCAAATCAGAGTACCACCACGATCATTTAAAGCAAATATAGAGCAAGTGAGATTTATTTTCAGAGCTTGAAGTAAAACAGTGTTTGGGTGATCAGTCTTCACATCTGGGTCTGGGTGCTGGGAATATGGCTACTGTCTTTGGCCCTGACATGTATACAGCCATCAGGTCCTGTATACATTTTCATTTTTTTTTATGTTGAACTGTTGCAATCTTGGTTGTTTTCAAAGCTGGTTTATGGCATCATAAATAAATGGATTGGTGCGTTCACTCCATGTTTTAATCTAAATTTGAAAGAAGCTATCCAAAATGGGAAAGCAATTTGCGGCATAAGGTTCAGTACATTGCATACGTTATTTAAAGTTTGGACTAAAACCCAGAGTGGATTCTAGGGACATCTGGCCTCAGCAGAAATGGGTGCACATTGGGCAGGCTTTACATGGAACTCCTGCCAATGTGGTGTGGGCCTGGCTAGCCTCTGAACACAATAACGTGATGTCTCACTGGTTTAAATCTGTCCATGTGGTCACCATCATGAGATTCCACCTCAACATTAGGATGAACTTTCTGACAGTAACAGCTGCTTGACAGTGAAATATGTTGCTTCTGGGTGTGGTGGAGTTTCCTTGAAGTTTTTAAACAGAGGCTGGACGGGGTGTTTTGATTCCTGCATGGCAGAGAGCTGACCCTTCCAGCTATATGAGTTCATGAACTCTGGTCCAGGGCCAGTATGGAGCATAATGTTGCAAACTGGCCCCAGATTAAGCAGCCAGTGTAAATGCGCCCTCAGTCATTGACTGGGTTTGCACATCCCAGTAAGGCAACACTCTGATGAACCCTTATCAGTTACAAACACCAAGCTAGTAGTTGCTGCCCTTCCAACTATGAAGTGGCTGCCCACAGTTTGCTTCAAGCAACCTGGTTTCTCTCTCTACTGACAAGCCAGATGAATAACACAAGCCATAAACAAGGAGTTACTTCTTTGGCTTGTCAGGGAAGAGATAAGCCAGAATATTGGGTTCAAAAATCACAGTAAGCAAACTACAAATGGTAGGTCCGTGGTTTGCTGCAGCAAAAGCACCTGGGCAGCATGCAACCACCTTGTTGTCTGTGAAGTTGAAGGCTTTCATGGCCGGCATCCATAATTTTTTGTGGGTTTTTCGGGCTATGTGGCCATGTTCTAGAAGATTTTCTTCCTGGTGTTTCGCCAGCATCTGTGGCTGGCTTCTTCAAGTCTTAAATCTAAGACTTTTTGGAACAACTCTGGAAAGGTGTTAAGAAATCCATACTCTTGTTGACAAAAGAAAATGAGAAATGCAGTTGGGCATGCTAACTTTCACACTACATTGATCTGCAGAAATGTGGGGCAGCAGAGAAGTATTTAATGGCCACCGAGCTCACCTGTTGCGGTGTTGTCAAATGGTTGTTCAAGAGGAGCTGTAGGGAATGAAATGAGCTTTCCACTTTCACTTCTGCATAGTAATGTAAATATTAGCAACAGGCTGACCTGTTCATTAGTTTCAGTTCCTTTTTCACAGAGCTTCATTGTTGTTATTTGCTATCGAGTTGAATTCAGAGCTCAAATATAGTTTGACCCAAACTAGAGGTCCTGCTGCTTACTCCCCACTGTGTAATTTGAGTACATTGATAGGATGAGAGTGTATTTTCCTGTCATCAGGGCCAGCTCTAGTTATTTTGCTACCCTAGGCAAGAAATATTTTGGCACCCCCTGTTGCTCCTCATAATGATTTTCACCCCTTGATTTCCACTGTTTTGTTTGTTAAAGCTAAACATGACATAAAACTTAGGTTCCAATCTGTCGTCATAGTATTGAGAATTAGTCAAAAAGCCAATTGGGTTTTTACAGGTTAAAGACTTTTTTATTGCTGTGACATTTGGAATGGAGACTAATGCACACATATTCTTTTTGCAAGCTGGAAGCATTATTTATTTTAATGATGTGGAAAAATCTGGATCCCATCCCCATGATCTTGTGGGGTAGTATTGGTCCATCTATGACCCCTAAAAACAAATCTTCACCCAAGGGGCAGAAAAGGGTGTCACAAGAAAGAGAAGAAAACCAGTAGGGACACCAGGTGAGAGGACCATAGCAGCTGCCGCACTGCAGAATTAATGCAGTTTGATACCACTTTAGCTGCCCTTGGCTCCCATGGTGACCGGCTGTCCTAACCGCAAAGGAGGACAAGGCATTGCAAAATGTAGGGCTTTCAAGTAAAATGGAGGACATGACCAAGGAAAAGCTAAAACCCCTCATATAAATATAAATTCATGCTTCTTAGTGATGCTCAAAAGGGAGAACATTTTTGGAATTCCTCCTGGACAGAAGACTGAAATGTAAGCTATACCCTAGAAAAGGGGACATCTGGTCATCCTGCTGGTTACATGCTATGGAGCCCTGGGATTTGTAGTTTGTTGTGGCTCCACTGCTTTCTGACTGAGAAGGTGAAATCTCCAAAAATCCAAATACCAGGATTCCATAGCATGGAGCCAGGGCAGTTAAAGCGGTGTCAAATAGCATTATTTCTGCAGTGTAGATGCAGCCTATGAAAAAAGGATGGGAATGACTCCAGGTTGAGAAAGAAAAGACACATAGTAGGCACAGCCATCAAGAGTAGGCAAGTCACACTCTTTTAGTCTCTGAGGAAGGCCATGGCAAGCCTTCCCTGAACAAGTCTCTCTCTTGGCAAGAGAGAGAGGGAGAGAGGAAGGAAGGAAGGAAGGAAGGAAGGAAGGAAGGAAGGAAGGAAGGAAAGAAAATAAGAGGGAAGAAAAAGGGAAGGTGGGAAGGAGGGAAGGAGGGAGGGGAGGGGAATGAAAGAAGATAAAGGGAAAGAAGGAACTCTGGGGACCAGGGTCGGAATCCCAGCCTTGCCATGGAGGCCCACTGGGGTGGGTGAGCCACACTCTCTCAGCCTCAGAGGGAGGCTGTGGCAAGCCTCCTCTGGGGGAGGGGGAACCTTGCCAAGAAACTTCTGCGAAAGGGTAGCCCTAAGTCGGAAAGGACTTGAGGGCAAACAACAACAAGAACAACACAACTCTGGGTTGTAGGATTCAGAGAGGAGGGTGGGCAAATGGGGAAGGAAGAGGGCCGAAGTCTGGGAAAGAGCGAGAATTGGGACTGGGGAGATCTCTCTCCGGGGGGGGGGGGGTGTAGACAGAGCTCCATGAGTGCCCTAGTCCATGCTGACAGCTGCCTCCGAAGCCCGGGCTGAGTGGCCTGGACCCTCCCTGCTTGAAGATGCTGCCAGAGCCCTGCTCCTTTCCTTTGGTACTCCCTCCTTGCCTGCCTTCCCAGACTTTGCAGAGGCCGATGCTGAGGCTGCCCCTTCCTCCTCCTCCTGCCTCTTCCTGATTCCACCTCCAGGACCTTTAGGCCCAGGGCCCCCTCCGCCACAGAGACAGTTTTCACCCTAATATTTTTTAATTATGCAAAAAAAAAATAAA
This sequence comes from Sceloporus undulatus, assembly GCF_019175285.1. Lineage (NCBI taxonomy): Eukaryota > Metazoa > Chordata > Lepidosauria > Squamata > Phrynosomatidae > Sceloporus > Sceloporus undulatus. The sequence goes on from NC_056524.1 coordinate 170,551,707, forward strand.
AATAAAAACCCACTGCGCCGTCAAAGCACCCCCTGCTGTTTGGCACCCTTGGCATGGCCTAGTTTGCCTATATGGATGAGCCGGCCCTGCCTGTCATTAGAAGGCTGCAGTCATACATGTACATTTCCCAAGTGACTTCTTATTGTTTTCTCACATTGGCCACTGTTCCCACAGAATGAATTATCTCGGTTCTATTATATTTAATTTCTATGCCTTAACTGGGTCAGCAATGTACTTTCATGTACTATGATTATGGATTAAAGCATAGGGTTGTTAATTCGTGACACAAAGAAGATGCTACGCCATCAACATCTAGGCTTGCAAGTTCTTGCTACTGTCTTGCTCTAGAGTTATTAGAATGGCTAATGGAAAAAGAAGGCAGGGTAACTGCAGTGCACAAGGGAAGGAGGAGACATGCAAGGGGGCTGACATGCCATAGTGCAAAATCAGAGGACCTAAATACCTAAAGGCACCAGATCCCATCTGATCTTGGAAGCTAGAGCCCTAGTTAGTACTTTGATGGGAGACCACCAAGAAATAACAGGTGCTGTAGAATATATTCAGAGGAAGGAACTGGCAAAACCATCTTTTGGTATTCCTTGCCTAGAAAAACCCTAAGAAATTCATGGGTTGTCATAAAGACACACGCATGAGGACATATGCAGACACAGTGCTAAATCAAAGGTGGAGACCCTTTGGCCCCTCAGATGCTCAACCTACAATTCCCACAGTCTCTTAACACTGATCATGCTGGGTGAGGCCAAAGGGAATTATTGTCTGAAATATCTGGAGGGCCCTCATAACTGTGCTAAATCATGGTTTGGCATTATATGCAACCTATATAATGAGGAAAACCAGAGGGTGACATTTATTCAGTTTTAATTAAACCAGAATAAGATTTACAATATACTTCCCTGAACATTTTGAAACCTAGTAGGTGTGTCTTATTGGAAGACCCATCATCCCAAAGCCTTCAAAAGACAGCAATGGTCATATCAGGTTTTATATAGATAATCATTTTTAAAGCTCTTTTGTGCTTTTTAGACTTCATCAGTTGTCCTCATTTGGCTCCAGACTGGAATCAAAGAGACCCAGCATGGTGTGGTGATTTGAGTGTTGGTCTACAACTCTGGAGAGCAGGGTTGGAATCCACACTTAGCCATGAAAACCCATTGGGTGACCATGGACAAATCACACGTTCTCAGCCTTAGAAGAAGGCAAAGGCAATCCTCCCCCCAAACAAATATTGTGAAGAAAACTGTTGATCCTTAGGTTATCATGAATCAGAAATGACTTGAAGGCACACAACAACAACTGGACACAAGTCATTACTGTTCCATTTCACAGATGAGTCTCTGAGGCTGAGGTATATCTCTCCAAGCGGCCATTCCTATATGGCCTCATTAGGTTTTGAGGGCAGACCCACTGTCCTAAATCAGCTTCCTCCCAGTTCAGAATCCAAATACTGTATCTTTTTTAAAAAAACTAGCAGAAATTAAGTAACCAGGAAGGGGAGCAGCGTTCATTTTCACATTGGGTCAAAAGCCACATTCCACTGTACATCTGAAACTGAATTATTCCTTTCTATTTGGCAGCTGCTGCGAGCCCTGTCTCTTTGCAGAAAGAATGTACAGAGGGTCCAGAAAAACAGTGCCAGGACTTCCCAACGGCCCTGAAGTGTGGGACCTTAGAATACTGTCAGCAGATGATGGGGCTTCACGCTCCCGTGGTGAGTATATAATGCATACAGTATTGTGCATGCTCTCCCATGTTAACCGCCATCATAAAATATCTTTCAGACAGGGCTTTAAGATGTGTAGTGGATCACAAGGCTCATTCAGGAAGCAGGTAGTTAGAAAATAAAAGCTCTGAGCATGGTCAGAGTGCATCTTACTTGCTAAAAATTCTGTTATCTCCTTCCCCTAGAAATGCCTAGCCAGGGCTTTCCCCCTTTTCCCTCTTGGAACAGTAGCTCCAAAACCCAGAGACAAGGATGCTTCAGGGGCGGTTGTTATCACTCTTAGCTCTACACTTAGGAGAAGAGAGCCATTTTGCACATGAATCTGTCTCTAGACTGGAGATGGGAAGATCCCGGGAAAAAAAGGAAATACTTGGAGAAAAAACAAGCTTTCCCCCATTGTTTTCCTATGTTTGTCCCCCCCCACCCCAAAATTGGAAAATTGAAAAAAAGGAAGAAAACCGATTATGGATTTTATTTTTTTTAGCATGATGAATAAAATCTTTAAGATGAGGTGTTCATATGTTCTCCAAATCATTCCTAAAAACTATGTACAGTATCAGATTATTCTAATTTCTGTGCACTGAATGACAACAAGCAAGTCCAAGGTTACAAACTGAACAGTCCAATGCAACAGCACTGCAAGGAAAAAGTTTTTCATGAATTTTCCCAGAAAGAATCTGGTCTATGTTTGGAAATGCTCACACAAAATCAAGAAATAAACTGACATTTGAAAGAGTAGGGAAGCTTCTTTTAATCTGGGTACACCTTTGGTTTTTAGAAGTCCATAACTTCTAACAAAGCAGAAACAGAGACTGAAACTGATACTGCATCCAAACTGTATCTAAACTGCAGAAATAATGCAGTTTGACACTACTTTAACTGCCACGGCTCAGGGCTATAGAATTCTGGGATTTGTAGTTTTATGAGACATTTAGCCTTGTGTGTCAGAGAGTTATGGTGCCACAACAAGTTACAATTCCCAGGATTCCCTAGCATTGAGCCATGACAGTTAAACTGGAATATTCCTGCAGTGTGGATGCAACATCTGGATGGCTACTCATCCATCCTCTAGACGCATCCAAAAGGGCTCCACTTCTGGGTCTATTCTACAACTCACACCTGTACCTCTTGCCACAGTCTTCTCTGCAGATAAAATCACATTATACTTAAATGTAATCAAAGACTGTATCTTTGGGAGCTGGGCTCCAGATTACCTTAGTTGAATTTTGTTCCAATGAAAAAAAAGATCAAAGTCAAAACTAGCTTGCCTGTTTGATTTCAGTAGTGCTTACATTCCATTAAGCTCTCAGTAGCGCTTAGGACAGGAGCGTGGCTTTAGTGTGGCTTTTGGACTCTTAGGACGCATGCATCATTGAAATACCATACCTCCAAAGTGACTCGAAGCAACTTTATTTTGGCCTGTCTGTAACAGGCCATTAATTTAATTTAATCTGGAGCCAACCCAATAACCAGCACCTTATGTTCTGCAGTGCAATTGCAGAAGGTGGCAACTAGTGCTGAATACACCGCAAGCTGTTCATTTCATTGTGAAATCACATTAGTTTTTTCTAAGCTTCACTTTTGAATGAATAAGACTGAAAATGAAATTCTGAAATACTGAAAATGAGAGAGCATTTCTGTTTGCCAGACTATTCAGTCTGCAAGGAACAGAGATCAGATCTACATGCTACACTCAAGATGCCGGTAGTTCCAGAAATGACAGCCACACATTTAAACCAATGGAGCAAATTAATCATGCCTTTAGTGCTGCCCCATTAATTTTTGTGGGGGCAATTAACTTAGTTTAAATCTAGCACAAGATTTCCCCTCCCACACACACATACACACACAGGCTGCTTTCTTAAGTAACATCTGTTTTCTTGTCTTTCTCAGAAAAACCTCAAATGCGCTCTGTGCAAATTCGTTGTATTAATGATGGCAAAAATTGTGCAAGACAATTCCACCGATGTAAGTATTCTGGAGAAGGCTGAGCTACAACTATTAGCTAGTTAGAATTCTGGTGGCGGTGGTGATGCTGGTAATAATGCAGGCAATACCACACTATGCTCTTATAGTGCGTCTATTCTGCTTTTACTGCTCTGGATTCCTCCTGTTGCAGTCTGGGTTTGTAGTTCAGTGAGGCTTAAGAGCTCTCTGGCTAAATATTCTAAATGTCCCTCCCTAAACTTCAAATCCCAGAATGCAACTGGAGGCAGTCAGAGCAGTTAAAGTGGAACAGCAATACTATAAGAGTGTAGTGCGGTAATCTACCTACTACTCTCCCTTATCCAAACATTCTGAGAACTAAAGCTTTGTAATGGTTGGCTGAAATAGTGACACCTTTGCTTTCTGATGCTTTATTTCATTGTCAAAACTTTTATCTTTAGTTTTTTTTAATTCTTTCTTCCTCTTCCTCTTGGATTTTTTCCAGAAATTTATTGTATTTTTTTAGAGTAAAGACAGAGACTTTAGAATTTCTGATTTTTTTGTCTCTATGGGTCTAATAGCTTTCCAGTTGTTTAGTGTGCATCAACTGTATAACATCAGGCTATGTGTATAAGGTGTATATAAAACATAAATGAATTTTGTATTTAAACTTGGGTCTCATCTCCAAGATATCTCGTTATGTTGTTGTTGTTCTTGTTGTTCTCATGTCCAAGTCATTTTTGACTTATGACAACCCTAAGGTGTTATAAGTCAAAAGGGTTCTCTTGCAAGTTTCTTCAGAGGGGTTTTGCCATGGCCATCCTCTGAGGCTGAGCGTACTCTCAAGAGTTGTAGTGCAAAATCCCAAGAAAATCTGAAATCCAAATCACTTCTGGTCCAAAGCACTTCATATACGAGAGACTCAACTTGTGCTAACAACACAAAACAGCCTGGCCCTCTCTTGTGTTGTGAACTGTAGCTAAATTCACAGGCATCAGTAGGTAAAGATCTTCAGGATATTCCACTGTCTGCAATTCAGCTACAGTATTTTGAAGTACGTGACATCAAGGGATAATTCAAAACCTGGCAACCATGGATAACTCCTGTTTGAATATTTTTATAGTCATGTTACAGTGTTGCCTTTCACAACCTGTCACCCTCCAGATGGGCTGGATTATAACTTGCTTTCATATCTGATTTCCTGGATGTTCCTACTTCCTTTTGTTTTTGATTACTATTCCTATCATTCTAGTCAGCAAAGTTTTGAGGTGCGTTGGCTGGGGATGATGGACATTGCATTCTAATATATTCAAAGAATTAGTTTGCTTATAATGTAATTATAGTGTGTTTATAATGGTGAAATGTTGTAGTGTTTGTTTGTTTTTACTAAATGATGGAAAGCTTGTGTCTTTATTATCTATGACAGATATGTTCCTTGAAAAAAATTTAAGAGAGACTGTTGTGATGTTTCGCTTTCTGTGCTACTAACTTTGCCATAACATGATTTAAAGTGTGATTCCTTTCAGATTTCACTTTAAAAATTGACTGTATGTAGTGGCATCACTAGGGTTGGTGTCATCTGCTGCAGTAACCCATGGTGTCACCCCACCCCACCCCATTGACCTCCTCCTATACCACATCATACAGAATCCGTAGTCACGTTTTTGTACTAATCTCCTCATAAATCGTAATTCCCATATATCACTGAAAGTAATGGTAATAGTTGTGACATAAACAACTAGCAAAATTAAAATTATACCTTTAAATTGCAATATCGTATACAAAGAATAAATGTGTCTACATATATATAGTTTCATGTGGTTAAAGTGAAAATTTGGTAAAATGTGATGTTTTAAAAAAATTTTTTAAATTTAAAAAATTTAAAAATAAAAAAATAAAAATAATTTTTAAAATTTTACATGTTTTAAAAAAACTGGGGCCTCTACTTTCTCCTCCCACTGAGCCTCACTCCACTCATACCATCTCTTCAGCATTTTAAATAGATACAGATAATGCCACAGCTTGTTTCTGCTAAAATGCAGGCGTTTGAGGAGCAGTGGTGTCACCCCCACATAGAGTGTCACCTGGTGCAGTCTGCACCCCCCAGTCCCTTAGTGACACCAGTGACTGTAAGACTGTGAAGACTATGGCAAATGGAAGCAAAAACAGAAGTTTTAATGCTCTTCTACCCTTTTCTGCCAACAATCTCCCACTCTTTTTAGGAAAGGCTTTGTAACCTTTTGGAGAAGGGATGCCAGTATCTCCCCTTTGAGGACTGGTCAATCAAATGCAAGAAGATGGTGGACACTGGAGTTGTAATTCTCATAGAACTTGGAAAACAAGTACAGGTAAATTAACAAGATAGATGATGAAATATTGTTGAGATTGCCACCATTAGCTGTCGGTTAGCCCAAGATTTGGCAATTATCATCTTCCAAAAGCTTTTGGACTACAACTTCCTTAATCCCTCACTGTTGGTTATGTTGGGTGGATGAAGTGGGGGGCTATAATTGTCCATCTGTGGAACAGACCCAAGCAGGTAGTGCTCTGTGACCTGCTTTCCATACTGGAGGAAGGGTGGGATATTAGATAGATAGATAGATAGATAGATAGATAGATAGATAGATAGATCTAAATTTTGTTTAACATACATAAGCCTAATTGATATGATACAGTGGGCCCTTGGTATTTGCTAGGTTTTAGTCCCAAGACCTCTTGTGAGCACCAAAAGCCGTGGATACTCAAATCCTGTTATATACAGTTAGGTACTAAAATGATATCCCTTATCTAAAATGGCAAAATCAAGGTTTTCTTTTTGGATTATTATTTTTTTTTTAAAAAAAATATTTTCACAGTATGGATGGTTGAATCCTTCTTTGCAGAACACATGGATTTGGAGGGCTAACTGTACCTATTGCCTTTTCCCAGCTCTCATGAACTGTGCCTAGGTGAGTGCAGGGGCAAGGCTAAAATGATTTGTTGACAGAGACTCTGTCTGCATGGGCCAGGATACTTTGAGTGCAGCCCAGAGTATTCCTGTCCCTGGAGCCACCTTGACCTTCCCTTGTTGTCTGTTTTTTCTTTCCTGTGCCAGGCCAGCTATCTGCATGGTTGTTCCACTGAGCTGCCTGGCACATTCATTGTGGTCGTTCACTTCTGAGGTCAGAACAAGATGGTCAGCTTTGACTACATGGCTGGGCTCCTTGGTCGGACCTTAGAGCAAGTGACTAGCAACAGTGGTAGATGTGCCAGGTGGTTCAGCAAAACACTCATGCAGATAGCTGCCCTGCTACAGGAATGGAGGGCTCTGGATCTCCCTGGAAGATCTGAAATAAGAGGTAAGTTTTTAAAATTCAAAGTTTAAAAAATTTGTTTTAAAGGTGTTCTGGTTCTGGTGCTGAATGTGCCAGACATTGTCTGGACTGTTTATACCAGAACTGGGGTTTGGGCCATGCATCATCCAAATAGGACAGCACCAGAATGGGGGGTTGGGCTTTTGGCCTGTGCAGACAAGATCTGCGGTAAAGAACAATATTATTCTGCTTGTCCTAAATCCACATAGGAGTTTATCACACTAGCAAAATCCTGCTGAAAAACAGGATTTAAACTAGATTTAAATTAGATAAAACCTGCAAATGCAGGAAGTTTATCAGACAATGTCACAGTTAAAGTGAAATAATGCGAAGTTAAAGTGAAGGCAAAGGGGAGAAAAATGGCAGCTTTTTATTTTCAGAACTTCCTGAAAGTAAAAAGCTGCCATTTTTCTCCTTTTTGCCTTCCTTTAACTTCATGTTATTTCACCTTTGCAGGGATTTGGTGTAATAAACCCTGTATTTGTGTTGTTGTTTTTTAAAATGTAAATCTAGTTTAAATCCCATATTTCAGCAGGATTTTGTTAGTGTGATAAACTCGATAGAGAAGTTGACCAGACTGGCAGTAGAATCTTCTTTGACCATTAGTTAAATGCACCACTGTGTCTGAGTGTGCTGTTACTTGTAAAAGCACTGGGATTACTAGGTGGCACCAACAAAGGTACCCACCTCAAATCCTATTTTGAGAGAAAGACGGGATATAAATCCCTTAAAAAATAAATGAAACAAATTAGGCTATTAATTGGAGAGGAGAGATAAACGTTTCAGCTCTAGCTTAGCGCAATATCCACATTATTTGCTCTCCCCGTGTTTATATCATTCTTTGTTCTCAACCTCTTCTCAACCTGAATATTGATTGATTTTCTTTTAGAACACATCAGCACTAAAAGTATTCTCATATCTGGTTTACTGTTCTGGTTCCTAGTAAGAGTCAGTGATTCTAAAAATAATGAATTCTCATTTGAATCTGAGCTAGCTGAAATGTAAATGTTTTCATTTCACCTAAGTGTTTTTCAGTCATTTACTTTTGAAATGCTTAATAGGAATGTATCTGGTAGTATGGTTATAGTACACTGTTGTAGGTGAGTTTGAAGAAGTATAGTTTTTTAAAAGCATTCTAGAAGTCATGAGACTCTGTGGTTTATTGCTGATCAAACAGGATTAGCAGGGAGTTTAAAGTGTCATGCAAACTCAAAAACCTGATTGACCTGTGATGACTGTCAGTAGTGAAGTGAAAGAGAGAGAGAGAGAGAGAGGCAGAGACAGAGAGAGACAGAGAGACAGAGAGACAGAGAGAGACAGAGACAGAGACGAAGAAGGTAAAAAAGGAAACTCAGGTGGGATACAGACCGCCCAAAAAGTGCAGTCTCCTGCCGTCCTGGTTTGTTCCATGAGGGAACTGCAGTGGACAAACCGTGCGGCTCCGTCGCGGAACAAAAAGAACCCGCAAAAAGTGGGTTCTTCTTGCGGCACCTTTGTGACGCTGCAATGCGCCAATGGTGCACTGTGGCGTCACAAAGGCGCCTGGCCGTGCAGACGCTAGGCATCCATCACGTCAAAATGGCGGCGCCTGTATGTGCAGGGCACCGCCATTTGGGCCGCCAGTACGTACTAGGCTAACCCTAGTACGTACTAGGTTTAGGGAGCGTGTGAATGGTGTGTGCTCCCTAACCCAAAAATCGCCGCCACCATGCTAGAAAATGGAGGTATGTATTCATCAGTACTGATTCTTGAAGATAATCAGGAATTATGTCATACAAGGGGGAATATTTCCTTTTGCTATGTTTTCTCATTTCATTTGAGGCAGTTCTGCATGTAAATATACCTTATATGAACTTGCAAAACAATGACACAACATTTCCGCATGACCCTGTAAAATTTGTGAGTCATGTGGAACACAGCTTTAGGGAGCAGAAAGACTAAAAACAGATGTCTTCAAAGGGATTCCATTTCTTCTCATATTTAACAAATAGCAGTGTTCAATAACCAAATTGCAGTTGCTAAATTGTCTCTGTTTCCTCCATCTCTAGGATAAGCCTGATATTGTGTGTGGTGCCTTCAAGCTGTGCAGTCATCAAGCAACGAGGGAAGGAGCCCTGAAGTTGCACAAGTCTGACCAAAAGCATGAAATATCAGACTTCCCTGAAATGTTTGCTCCCTTCATAGCTAACGTGCCTCTTCTCCTCTATCCTCAAGATGAGGACCAAGCTGAGGCTCTGGTGAGGACAAGGGTGGTTTTGACTCTTCCAGTTGAACAGAGAGGCTGGAAAGAATTTTCTGGGCGAATGAAGAAAGGGAGGAGTCTCTCCATTTTAGTCTGAGAGATCTCTGGGTGTATAAAGCAACTTTATTTTTATTCAGAGACCCAGTTAAATTAAAAAAAATAGTTCTGCTTTAAGTGAATAAAGGGCGGTGGGGTGGACAACAGGAGATTGTCACAGTGTTGTACATTCTCCCCTACTATATGTCTACCCTTCTAAAATGAAGAGAACCTGTAAACTTCACTTGCATGATTCATCTACCTCCCTTTCTCCAAGAGCTTAAAAGCTTACTTTTAAGGATTGCAATTCCCAAATTCTCATGGCAGAATCTGAGAACTTTTTCAAGCTCTGGTTTAAAACAAATAAACAAACAAACAAACAAACACCCCCCCCCAACACTGTATAGATATTTGGAATGAACACAGTCTATTTGCATGCCTGAATCCCAGAGTTGACCATTTGATTTGCGGCACCTTACTCAGGCAGCTGATTTTCACATCAGAAAAGGGCACCAAATTCTTAGCTTTTTCGTTTGTAGTTATATTTTAAATCAGAGAGAAGGGCTTGTGGAGTTCTCTCTCAGACACAAAAACAACAGTGGCTAGACTGGGATACTCAGCACCTGAGGAAAGGACAGATGCCATTTACTGTTTTGACTTAGGCAACAAACTATTTTAGTCTGCCTCTGATTAAGGCCTCGTTCATATAGAAGGTTTTAAACATGGTGGGGAAGGGTGTAAAAACTTAGAGGCTTATCACATTGATTATTAAATCAATTTATCTCTCACTGGTTTAAAACTGAATTCGTGCAGTATCCTGATCTTATCAGATGTTTTTTGCTGCTGAGTCTGCCACCCAGATACAGCTCAGGTCCATCCTTGCTTCCCGAGCCACTCCTCCGGGCTCTTTTCGGAACTGGCTGTTTTCTGACTTAAGAAAATGGTGGGCAGAACGGCTCTGAAAATGGGGATGAACTTGGGTTGTATTCTGGTGGCAGATTCAGTGGTAAAAAAACTTCTGATAAGGTCAGGATGCTACCCGAATTCAGCTTTAAACTGGATAGAGGTAAATCGATTTAATAACCAATATGTTAAGCCTCAAAGTGAGCTTACAGAGAATGTCCACTGGTGATGTCATTAAACACAGTGCATTAAGCATCGATCATAGTTGCTCAGAGCAGACCATTGATTTTTTGTTAGAAGAATACAAAGTCTAAAAAAGGAGATTTTTTCCCCCCTTTGGCTGGAAATTAGGCTTTCTAAGCCCTACTCTGGGCAGAAGGGGTCGAAATCCAAATTTTCCCTACCTCTGGTTCAACCCCTTTGTAGGCACTACTTTTAAGAACACATGGGAGTTGGTTTCATGGTTTAGGGGAGGGAGGCAAAGGAGAAATTGGTGGAGAAACAGAGAAAGGAAAAAGAAAGATCATGATGAGTGTAGCGAGGAGAAATCAAGGTTGAAAGAGAAAGAGAATGACAGAAAATATCCAACTTAGGCAGGATATAGACCGCCCCTTTGGGGCGGCCTGCAGCCGCTGCATTCAGGCACATGTTGGGGCCCGGGCAACCACAGCGGCAGCCCAAAGGCTGCAATCTGGCGCTTTTCGGGACCAGGGAGAAGCGGCAAAATGCCACTCCTCCCTGGTCCCGAAAAGGGGTCTCCTTGGGCTTCATGCCTCAGGACAGCCCGGGAGCCACCCGGGAGCCGCTGCCAGGAGAGAAAGGGACCGCTCGGCCCCTTTCTCCTGGCTTTGTTCCCGCAGCTGTTTTGTGGCTGTGGGAACGAGGTGCTCCTCAGGTAGGAGCTCCGTTTTGGAGCTCCTTCTGGTGCCACTGAAAGGGCACCACAACCGCCTTGCAGTGTCGCGAGCATGTCACGCCAGCGCTGCGCCGTTTGTCTGAGGCATGGCTGTGACGTTATAATGGCAGTGCCCGTGTATACAGGGCACCGCCATTATCACGCCGCAGGTATGTGCTAGGGTTGTGGGGCGTCTGTAAAGGACGCGCCAAGGCAACCCTAGCACGTATCCAGGCTGGCACAAAGCGCCAGTCTGGAAAGCGCCTAAGATAGCTTTAAAAAAAACCCGGTCAAGATGGATCTCTTCCAGCAGGCCTTCCTGGAATAGCCCCCAGCTACATATAGATTCCGCATACTTGGAGTATTCTTTATTTGTACAATCCCAGCCATGATGAGTTTGCCCACTGCTTTTGCGCTATGATATTGTGTGATTTTAATATAAATGTGTTGATTTTAATGTTTGAATTTTAATCTTAGAATGGTTTAATTCCTTTTTAAGCGGGGGGGGTTGTATATATTTGTATTATTGTTATCTCTGTACATCTGTATTATTTTAATTGTTGGAAGCCACTTTGATTGTTTTTTTTTTCAAATAAGTGGGATATAAATAAAAAAAGTATTATTAGAAAGAGAAGGATGGAAAAGGAGGGTGAATATAGATGTTGCTGGGAGAATGGGGGAGGGCTGGGAGAGGGATGAGAAAGAGAGAAAGGGGGAAGGAATCAAGTGCTCAAGTGGAGCTGAAGATGTAAGACATTGGTATGAGCCCTTTTGCTAGCAGTGGTCCAATCGATATGACCCTCAGATTGAAGTTATACTTTGGCTTCAATCATTTTGGTAGAGTGAGGGAGGCGGAATCAAAACTGGAAAAATTAACAATTGGATGAGAACAACTGCATTCTTGTAGCATAGGGTTGTCATATTCCAGGCCCACATATCTAGTCATCTAATTTGCATTTTATGCAAACTTTTATAATTATGCATAGTATTAAGATGTGTGCTCCTTTTAATGTAAAAGTTAGATGCACCCTGATTAGTCTTAATCTTAGGTCCAAAACACACTACAGAAATAATCCAGTTTGAGACTGCTTTAACTGCTCTGGCTCAGTGCTAGGCAAACCTGGGAATTGTACACCAGAGTGGCACCAGAGCTCTCTAACAGAGAAAGCTAAACGTCTCACAGAACTAAAGTTCCCAGAATTCTCTAGCACTGAGCCGAGGCAGTTAAAGCAGTTTCAAACTGTAGTATGTTTTGGACCTATGTTACATACCAGGTTGGGTGTGATGTTGCCCTATTATGTCAGTTATGTTTCATAAGTAAATAAATAAATGGATACATATATATCAGGGGTGGGGAACATATGGGTGGCAACAATCTCAAGGAAACATAGGAGCCGCATTCCAACAATATCTGAAGGCCACATGATCCTCACCCTGTGTTAAAGCACAGTTGGCCTGTGGACAGTGTCCGCATATAGACCTTTAGCCCTGGCCTATATCAAAGCTCAGTTGCACAATACAGATAGGCTAAACAATTTTCCAGATCAGGAAGTTTTTGTGCTGTCTGATCTCATTTTCTTTGTGGTATAGCCCAGAGGTCTCTGTGCTAGCTGGGGAATTCTGGGAAGTGTAGTCTAAAAAGGCAACACTTAAGCTTCAAATGGCCAACTCTTTGTGAAGACTTATCATACACACCAGGATCTAGGGATATAGAGTCTGCTGCCCCAAATGTAAATGTCTAAAAGCTTACCCTAAATATAAATTTTTAAAAGACTTCAGCAACCTAAGAACTTTTCTAAATGCTGCCACCTTTACTAGTGAAGATTTAGCAGCTTTGTTTTCTGGATTAAATAAAAATTAAGCACCTTTTGTTCTTCTCTCTTAATCTTTTGTTCTGGGGGAAGAAGGATGAAAACCCCTGTCAAGAGTGCACAAATGTGGTTGTTGAGTTGCAAGAAGACCTGAAGAGAAGCCCCTTCCTTGTTCAGTCCTTAAGTGCTTATGCCAAACAGCTTTGTGAACGCCTGGGGTCAGACGTGGCAGATGAGGTAGCTGTCTTTTATTGTTTACTCTAATTGCAAAGTGATATATGTCAGTGTGCCAAGATGGACAAATGACCTGATAAAATGTTCTGTATGTTTATGTGATTGACTACCATTGGCAACATCAATGCAAGGATAGGATTATCATGTATAGAAGTGATTAGAAGAACCTTTTTAAAAGCAACTATTTCTTAATAAAATACCATTGTAACAGCTTAGTTTTGTTTAGATCAAAACTGGATTATCTATAGCACTTCTGATGTTAATGAATCAGTTTTCCCATGACCACTCACCACTGGCCAGGCTGATGGGGCTGATGAAAACTGGAGCCTGACAACATTTGGAAGCCCTGCTTTAGATGGAATTTTGTTTTTTCATCAGCACATTTGTTGATGAAAAACACGTACCTCTTTGGTGCAGCAGCACTGTTGCTGAAAGGATGGAAACATCCAACAATATTTTTCAAGTCTTGTTTCTAATTGTGATCCAATAGTTTAGTTATATGTTGTGTCCCTACTCTGTCGTTGTCTCTGTAGTATTTACAACTCCTAGACTGCTGCCACACTGCAGAATTAATGCAGTTTGATACTGCTTTATAGGTCATGCTCCATTTTATGGAATCCAGGGATTTGTAGTTTGTTGTGGCACCAAGGTTGTCTGACAGACATCAATATCTCACAAAACTACAAATAGCAGAATTCCATAGCATTGAGCCATGGCAGTTAAAGCGGTGTCAAACTGCATTAATTCTGCAGTGTAAAAACAGTGGTAGACTAGTTGGAGAAAGAATGTAGAGAAATAGGCCCAAATTCCCTCCTAATATTTTGGCAATGCAATTTGGAATTATGCATCAAATACTTGTTATGCCAGCCTTCCGTAATCTGATGCCTCACCCCTATATGTTGAACTCCAACTCATATGATCACCATCCAGCACAGCAAGTTCTAGTTGACATATTTATAGAGCACCAATCTGAAGAAAGCCAAGTTAGGCTATCTTGAAAGTCAGCCTTCCCTATAGAATGATATTTCATTTGATTTTAATCAATGTGGCATGTAAAGTGTCATGGGATGGGTAAAAGATGGTCCAGATGGTGCAGCTCATTTAGCCCAGGTTGCTGTTTCTAAAGTTTAAAAGTTGCCCACCCAGTTTAAATGACCCTAGCTGCATGAAGCCCTGAACAAGGAAATGTCCTATATATGGCCAGCCATTCTTTCAAAGCAAGGTCCCAGTCACATGAATGGGGGAAGTCAAAGCAGGAAATACAGTGCTGAAATATACCTGCCAAAAAGGAAAGTGTAGGGTTAATGGGCTGGATCTCAATCGAGGCTCATACCGAAAGCAGAACTAACCCGGCTCTTCCTCCTACTGGCATATTCGGATGTATAGTCATTCCTTAAATGGGCTATCCAGTTCAGTTCAGTTCTAACTGGTAAAAGTTAAGTTGAATGTCAACCATCTCTTGGAGCTCAAACATTTCTAGAATGTGACATTCTGCATCTAGGGATTAAATTCTAATTAAATTCTTTGGATTAAACTATAATGGGTTTAAAAACCAGATCACAAAAGTGTCTTGCCTTGTTCTTCACAGGCTGCTTCTCTACCCATATCTTTCTTGTTCCATTTTGATCAGATTAAATTTACTAAATTTTCTGTAACAAGTTTTTGAAATGTAAAAAATGTGCATGCTTTGGAGCTAGCATGGCATTTTCCAAAGTGTGCATCAAAAAGGTGTTGATGATCAGGAGTTGATTTATTAGTAAATGACTGCAGCTGTTTTACTTCCATAGTGCAAGAAGTATGTCTATGAATATGCCCATGTGTTTGTGCAACTGCTGATAGACTTATTGGTAAGTTGAATGCAAGCTGTCTTTTCCAAGCAATGTAGCACTTAATGGACAACTCAACGATCATGCAAAAGCTCTGTACCATTCTACAAAATTGAACTGCATATACTAAGCTTATGATTGCTATTTGTATTAAGATGTCATTGATATAATAATACAAACATGAGAACTTTGACATAAGTGAGGGTTAGATAATAGGGACATGGGGTATTTGGTAAACACTCTGTCTGGATGGCGGAGGCAAGGTGTGGTGATGTTTGCAAATATATGGAATAACTATTACCAGCTGTCAGGCACTTGATTTTGTGTATTGTTCTTATTTGCATTCCAGTCGAGTTGACTTCTGGTGACCCTAGCATGAGGTTTTCTTGGCATGATTGATTCACTGGAGGATTGCAAGTGCCTTCCTTTTAGGCTGAGAGAGTGGGACTTGCTCAGGTTTCACCCACTGGGTTCCCATGGCAGAGTGGGGACTTATATCCTGGCCTCCAGGGTCCCTAGTCCAGTATTCAAACCACAATACCACACTGGCTTGATTTTGTATATTCCTTATCCATTCCAGTTATCTAGAAAAGAGAAATTAAGACTTCTCCCTCTGGTCCAAGAATCGTCACCATTGTTTCCACAGTATCTGACCTCTTATTAAGCTAGGGATGGTGGAGGGGGAGAATCCTAAAGAGAACGGTAGCTGTGTTGATGTATAGTAGCAAAACATCAGAGCCTTTGAGGAATATATGAAGCAGAACGGTAGGAATCATAGTCTTATAGATGTAGCTGAATATTGGCTCCCAGCATTTCCTGTCTCCATTGGTCACAATACAGATAGGCTACTGGGGTTACATCTGACAACATCTTGAGAGCTGTACAATTCCCACCCCTGATATAGTGAAGACATATTTTGAATGGTAAAAATATCATTCCATACCTAATGGAAAGTATCTCAGTTCTCCTGTTGTGAGTAGCCATCTCATACTTTTTTATCTGTGGAAGAGTTGCATTTTCTAAGAATGATGATTTAGCAGTTTACAATTATTTACTGAAAGAAACTTGCTGGGGTACAGAGCTGATCTATTGCATGATTCTGGCAAGTTAATTTGTGATTTTAAAAAAGCTATATCACTGTAAAGGTTATTCTTTGAGTTCCTTTATCATGATTTTAACTTCCTCTTCCTTTGTTTGCTTTCTATGTCTATTTTATGGCTGAACACAGGATCAGGTAAGGGGGAATATTGCCTGATAACAGTTTCATTTTCCATTCCTAAATGACCTTTTGCTGAGTATTTGCCCTGACTTGAGGGAAGGTAAAGGGAGACCACAATGGAAGGAAGGTTATATCACTAGTAGTTTCAGTCCAACTAGTAAGATGAACATTTGGGACCACTTGGTTTTGATTAGGACTCAGAAAGAGAGTTACAGGGATATTGCAAAATAGTGAACGGAGGGTTCCTTGTTTGTCTAACAGTTCTCCTAGCTCTTATGATTCTGGAAGAAGTGTCAAACAAACAAACTTGTTATCTTTTGAGATTGTATAATCTATCTTTCACTAGTATGATTTCCAAGGCAGAGAATAAAATTTATGCTTAGAAATTCATATGGGTTTATTAATGTACATGCCCTGTCAATAGTCCTGATAGTATTTTTTTAAAATTAAGAAAGAATGCTTTAGTGAATTGTGACAGCTGTAGTGAACCCTCACCTCTTGTCTACACCACTTGTCACTTACCCTGTTGCTATTTGCATGTGTGCACAACTACATGCACACACAACACAAACACAGTAATGCGGTCCAGGACTTTGATCCTGGAACTGCACCATGAAGGCAGGCCAGGGAGAAGAGAAAGCTTAGTTCATGTATTTTATTAATGAATATTCAAAGAACTGCACTCATGCAGAATTCACAGATTTATTTTGGTACCTGGTTTCATGCTAGTGGCTTAGTGGTTAAGACATCAATTCTGATAATCAGAAGATCAGAAGGTTGTCAGTTTGAGGCTCGGGTGCTGCATGATGGGGTGAGCTCTTGTCACTAGTCCCAGCTTCTGCCAACCCAGCAGTTTGAAAGTGTGCAAATGCAAGTAGATAGATAGGTACCACTTAAATGGAAAGGTAACAGTCTCTGGTGCAGTCATGATGGCCACATGGCCACCGGAGCAATCCTTGGACAATGCTGGCTTAGAAATGGGGATGAGCACCGCTCCTTACAGACAGTTACGACTATACATTCATGTCAAGGGACTACCTTTACCTTTAAATAGTTTTAAACCTCAAAGAAACCCTGACATGAATCAGCACCATGTTAACGTATTGCCAGTAAGAGCAATTGGACTCTGGTCTCACTAATCAATTTTCCCTCCATCCAGCCACCAAAGAGAATTTGTGGTGAAATTGGATTCTGTGACTCCTCAAAAGCTGAGCCTTTCCATACTTTGCCAGCTAATCACCTTCGTGACTCAAACGTACCAGATGCCATGGAGGTAAGAGTAACAGAGCCCTCTGCTGCTTTGACAGGAAAAGGCAAGACACTGAGAGCTTTGCCCAGGCATTGGCTGAACAGGAACTACAGAATAGCATCTGTGTTGCTGTTGCTGATGAATTTTGCCTAAAGGAAGGATTGACAGGAAGCCTCTGCCTAGGCCAAGGACTGGAGACATTTCAAGGGAGGCAAAATAATTTTTTTTGCTATGAAACTGGACAAATTTCCCAAATAACAATAACAAAAATATTTACATAATCTTTCATTAAGTCTGGATTGCACCCAATCTGTTTAGGAAGAGATGCAAAATTACAGTGGTACCCCGGGATACGAAATCACCGCGTTACGAAATTTCCGGGATACGAAAAAATCCCATAGGAAAAAACTGTTTCGGGTTACGTTTTTTTTTTCGGCTTACGAAAAAATTTTTGGTGCTTTTCGGCACTTTTTCACACGAAATCGCGGCTTTTAGCGCTAGCGCCTATGGCTTTTTCGGCTAGCGCTAAAATTCCCTCCCCCCCTCACCATTCCCTTCTCCTTTTGTGTCGTGTCTTTTAGATTGTAAGCCTGTGGGCAGGGAATTGTCTGTTATCCCCTCTATTGTAAACCGCTCGGATTCCCAGTGATTGGGCGGTATATAAATAAAACCTATTATTATTATTATTATTATTAGCGAAAGATTTCGGGTTACGAATGGCGCCGCGGAACGGATTACATTCGTAACCCGGGGTACCACTGTATTATTCTAGACAACTGGCAGACTTATAATGCTCTGTCCCTCAGCTTAGATTTTTTTAAACTTATATAAGTTATACTTTGTTTTGAAAGTGTATTGGTGGAGGGAGGTCAATTTTTTTTTGATTGATAGGTTGAAAGTGATGGAGGGGGAATAAGGATATGTTGAGAAAAACACCTCTTCCTTGTCACTCTATTTTCTATACTACAAATTGTTGTTCCTGGAATAGCCATATGGACAGTCATAGTCAATTGGGAATCACATATTGAATGGTGTGATACCACATTTAGGTACCCAGTAATATCTATCTATGTGACATGATTTAAGGATGAGCAAAGTCAGTTCTTCTTATATCAGTCATATGGGTAATCTCTCATTAATTGTGGATGCAGAATGAGTGAGATGATATCACTGTACAGTACTATGTCACTGCAATTGGGTTTAGCTATGTATTGACACTGCTCAGGCAAATGAAGTCAATTCAGAGTGATGAAACTAGTTTCTGGATAAACATTCTTGTTTATTGGCTAAAGTTACACCATAATCCTGGTGGCCTGACTCAGTTAATTTTGGAGGATAACTATAAGTCTTTATGGGAATTTGCTGTCCATAAGAAATTGCATCTTCTTGGACTGTCTAGTGATAACCATTCTAAAATTAGGATTAGATCAAGCAAAATCATTTATAAGGCAAAGGTTCTTAGACATTGCAGACAGAAACTGCTGCTATTACTAATGGTCTATTTCTAAACAACCAATTGTTAACTAATTATCCAGCTTCTTATTTATATCATGTTACAGTACCCAAATTCAGGAGAGCCTTATCATTAGCTCGATTTAAAGTTCTCCCAACAGCAATGCTGGAAGGGAAATATAGGAAAATTCCTCATGAGCTCCGACTATGTCCCTGTGACACTGGTGCTATTGAAACCACAGCCCATGTTCTTCTGTTTTGTCAATCTTATTGTTATTATTTTACCTGTTTCACTTATTTTACCTATTTAGTCTATTTATTCTAATTTCATCATTTTACTCTATTTATTTTAATTTTAATTTATTACTGGTCAATGACCGAAATAAAGATTGATTGATTGATTGGTTGGTTGGTTGATGACAATATTTTCTGAATAGGCAGAAATCTTTGAACACTTTCCAAGTGATTAATGAAATAACACCCAAGGAATATTTCTCCATGCAAGACTTATTTTTGGCTCAGGCCTAGCAAATAGGATTTCACTTTGGCTTGTTCTGTTTTAAAGGAAGGTGATTTTTT
Organism: Sceloporus undulatus; assembly: GCF_019175285.1. Taxonomy (NCBI): domain Eukaryota; kingdom Metazoa; phylum Chordata; class Lepidosauria; order Squamata; family Phrynosomatidae; genus Sceloporus; species Sceloporus undulatus. The sequence continues at coordinate 170,571,173 of NC_056524.1, forward strand.
TAAAAAAACTCTGTCTTGCAGAAAACTTCAAATGAAGAAAATTCCCACTTCGCTTGTGGTATATGTAAGAAAGTGATCCAGGTAGCAGAAAACATGGTGGAGAACAATGCCACAGAAGTAAGTAAGCTTAACTAAATCCCCTGGGATATATTGAGGGATGATAGGAATTTAGGAAATTTCTAGCCCAGGATCAGGAAAGTGTGGCCATCTAGATGGAACTACAAGTCCCATCATCCTTCATCTTTAGCTGTATTAGCTAAGGTGATGGACTGCAGTCTAACAATAACTGGAGAACCATGTTTTAGCAACTGTACATTTTCGTGAGATTTTAATGGTTGGAGATGAAAGCACTGTCGCACAGCTTCTAATTTTGGTATCTTGAATCAGTGTCTAATTTCTGTTCACATGGAGGCTTCTGTTTTTTTCTCTCTGCTTGTATGTAAGCATCAAGTGGGTTTTAGGTGACTGGATGCAAACTTTGAGAGTTGTATAGAGGGAGTGAGGAGGCTGTAGTTTTAATTTTCATGCCAGCAAGGAAGGGAGTCAAGCAGGGGCAGTTCTTCTTATCCCTGTATCTATTTAAAACAACAACAACAAAACATCTTCTACCCAGCACCCAAAAGTAAGAATCCCCAGTCTTTTGCCTGTGTCTGCCCTTTTTGGGTTATTAAGCATACTAGTAACTCTTCTCTTTCGTCTGTTCCTGGAGCAAAGGAGTGAATGATGGGTCTTTCCTCCCTTTTTCTGATTCCTTTCTGCTTTGTTTGTTTGTTTGTTTCAGGTGGAAATAGTTCATGAAATTGAAAATGTTTGCTATTTGCTTCCCCATAACCTCTTTGATGGATGCAAGGACTTTGTTCACGCCTATGGACAGGCTGTTGTTATTATGCTTTTGGATGCAGTCAAACCTGAATCTGTGTGCATCATGCTCAGATGTTGCCCCAGAGGCATTTCTTTAAGCAGCGGTAAGTTATAGCACTGGTTTGTGATACTGTGCTCTGTGATTTAGGAAATATTAATTTTGAGGATCTGTTTCCATAATTTTGTCGATTTATTTGAGGATTTGTACACTGATTTTCAAGCAGAAAAGGTCCCCAGAGTGGCTTAGAAAGAATAATGATAAGATAATTCACTGCAGGTGATTGTCAGAAATTAGGTCCCTCAGTCTGGAACACTGTTCTCAATAATGTTTGATGGTTACCTACATTGTTAGCCTTTAGATACTAGATAAAACCAAACTTTATTTGTTTGTTTGTTTGTTTGTTTGTATGTTGCATATATAGCTCAAGGCACTATGCATGTCTTTCCTCTCCTTCATTCTGTCCTCATAATCAACTAGTGAGGGTGGTCAGACTAAAAGAGAATGACTGGCCCAAGGTCACTTAGTGAGCTCAAGGGTTTATTGGGCTCTTGAACCTGGATTTCTGAACTTCCAGGCCAACACTCTTGAATCATGTTATCATAGTGTTGGAAGAGACCACAGGAATGATCCAGTCCAATCCCCTGCCATGCAGGAAGACACAATCAAAGCACCCCTGACAGATGGCCATCCAGCTTCTGTTTAAAAACCTCCAAAGAGGGACACCCCATGACATTCCAAAGCAGCATATTCTCATGCTGAATAGGTCTTACCATTAGGAAGCTCTTCCTAATGTTTAGGTGGAATCTCTTTTCATGTAGTTTGAATTAGGGGAATCACTAGAGGGGTGCTGGGTGTGTAGGCTGCACCAGGTGACACCCGGGGGGGGGGGGCGACACCACCGCTTCCCAAACATCTGGCTTTTGTAAGAAATGGGTTGTGGTATTCGCCTGTCTCCATTTAAAATGCTGAAGAGATGGTGCGAGTGAGGCAAAGCTCAGTGGGAGGAGAAAGAAGAGATCCTAGATTTATTTTAAAATTACAATTTTAAAATGTTAAAATTTAAATTTTGTTTAAATTTTCTTTAAAAATACGTCTTACCAAATGTTTAACTTAATCACATGAAACATTTAAGCTGTGTGTATGATATTGTAATTTAAAGATATAATTTAAATGTTTCTAGTTGTTTCTGTCACAATTATGACCACTGTGGTGTTGTGTGCCTTCAAGTCATTTCCGATTTACGGCAACCCTAAGGTGAAGCTATCATAGGATTCCTTGGGAAGATTTGTTCAGAAGAGGTTTGCCATTGTCTTCCCTTGAATCTGAGAGAGTGTGACTTGCCTAAGGTCTCCCAGTGGGTCTCATGGTCGAGCAGGGAATCAAGAGTTGTAGCCCAACACTCAAACCACTATGTTATGCTGGCGAAGTAATATGTTCATTGTATACATTCCATTACATTCAGTGATATCTGAGAATTATGATTTATGAAAAGCATCAGTACAAAACAATATAACTAAGGATTCTATATGGTATGGTACAGAGGAAGTCAGTGAGAGGGGGTGACAGCATAAGTTACCACATCAGGTGATGCCAATCCCAGTGATGCGTCAAGTTTGAATACATTGTTCCATATATTAATCTCTGGAACATCAGTAAACAAGCTTACTCCATATTCAATATGACATTGTTTCATATATTTAAACATGCCTGTCATGTCACCTCTTAACTCTAATCCTCTACCTCAGGCTAGCCCCTTCTTTTATTCTTACAAGCTGCATGCTATATTTAGCTTTCACCATTATCTATTTCCAGTATAAGTTTGTTCCAGTACTTTATTTATGCAAGTCTTTAAAATAATAGGATATATATATATTCCAGTCTGCAAACTCTCTAATGGACTGTTCTTTCTCTCTTCCTTCAGAGACTGCAGTGTTTGAGCAAGTACCAAAATTAACTGAAAGTGAAATCTGCCATGTGTGTACACTTGTCGTTAAATATGTTGATGATGAGCTCGAGAAGAACGAAACGCAGGCACAGATTGGTTCCATGCTCGCCAAGGGCTGCCAGTTTCTGCCAGAAGCTTTGGTTTATCCAGTAAGTATGATGAGTAGCCATCATGGAGGAGATGCTTTAGGGTTTTCTAAGGAACTGTGTCTATGGAGGAGACAGGGAGGAAAAGATCTGGAGATCTCTATACTGTACTCCAACTTCTTCTTGTCCAATTAGTGGACATCTTCCAAGTTTATATACATTCATATCACATAGATGCCTGTTCCCATTCTGAATTAGAGAAAAGAGGCTATTTGCTCCCTTAATTGCTATTTGAACAAATCCATCTGCATCAAATGAAGTATTTGTGTATAAGTTGATGTATAAGTCAAGGACAAGTTTTGGGGACAAAATTATGTGTTTTGATATGACCTGTGGATAAACCAAAGGTAAAATTTAGGGGCATGTAACAAAGGGTGTAAAGGATGAAGCAAAGGAAAATGATGCCAAAGAACTTACAGAATCCCAGCAGGGATAACTGTCCATGCTCACCCTAAAGGCTGGATAGATGAGGAGGAAACTACAGTAAATCATGGGTGTGAGATGTGGGAGGGAGGTGACATGGGCAGGGTTAAGAAAATGCATACATGTCAAAAATGTAAAGGCAAGAGTTAGGTACAGTATTAACTCTTATATATAAAAAAGGAACCATCTCCTTCTTGGAGTAAAGTGGTGAAGCACTAGAGCTTAGTTTGTCATGGGAGCACCAACCCACTCTACTTTCTTAGCACTCCTTTGAGAGGAAGTGCCAAAGAGCCACTGCTGCCATTGTATTCTCACCTGGACATTCAAAAAAGCCAGACATGGTGTTATGGCAAAGAGAAAAGGTCAGTGCTTCTTTTAGGCCCTCCTGGGAGAGACTAACCTCTTGCTTTTCATGGCTTTACTCAGAGAAGGAGATGGTTTCTTTTCTGAAAAGAATTAAGTCTTAGATCCTGTGAATTCAGCTTGAACTGAAATTCAATTTAAATTGATTAATTAAAAAGTTTAATCAAGGGACTGGGTTCCTCTACCAGAGGGCCTGTATATTGCAGAAGTTTCAGCTGTACTCCTTTTGGTTTCTTTACAGTGTGATGAACTTGTGTCACAGTATGAACCAGCTGCTGTCCGCCTCCTGATACAGATAATGGAACCAACATTTGTTTGTATTGTAAGTCAACCCATAAAGCTGCTTTAGTCTTGAGGAAAGTGCTTGTTGAAAAATGCTATACACATTTTCCTGGGGGTATGTCCACTGAACTAGATCAGGGTTACTAACCCTAACCCTATACATTAGCTGGGATTTTGTATAAAAGTTACAAAAGTGCAACCTGAAGTTATGCACCTGTGACTTTTACGTATTCACAGTTCTTACATTTAAGCAGCTGCTGCAATCAACAGGGTCTGTTCCCTGTCCCTAATCTCCCTGCATGTATGAGCAATTTCTGATGTGAGGAGGAATTGTATCAGGGACCTTGTTTCTGCCTGTAGCAATGGGGATTGTTCATGGGAGGGGGTGGACACAGCAGCAAGCTGATTTCCAAACAACAGGGGAACAGGCCTGCATTGATTGTAGTGGCTGCTACTGGCAAATGCGAATTGTGGGGGTTGAGGTGGGATTCAGTGCATAGCATCATAACTGCAGTGCTTACATGTGAAAGTCATATCGGATTCTGGCCATCATGTGTACAAATGGCTTTTTAGAAAGTAATTTTATGTGAAAAACATGGGGGTTTGCATGGAAACTATATTTTTATGTGAAGAACAGGAATTTCATGTAAAAGTGGTCTCATGTGTTTCTGTATACAATAGTCTACTCCTACACCTTGGAGTTTGCAGACACTGGGTAAAAATTGCACAAAATTCTCACTATTGTGTTATCAGTAAGGAAGAGGAGAAGGAGAGAGAGAGAGAGAGAGAGAGAGAGAGTTCTATCCACTTTGGGTTCTGCCTCTCCCAGATTTAATCTAAGGAAATACACACAATGTCACTATCCTTGCAGAAAAGGTGCAATGGCATGGTAGTACAGTAGTCACCTCTGTTTTGTACTCTGTTCTTTATCCCATAGAAAATAGGAGCGTGTCGTTCGTCTCACCTTGTGGGCCAAGAAACCTGTTCCTGGGGTCCTAGCTACTGGTGCACAAATGCAGAGACCGCAGCACAGTGCCAGGTAAGCAGAGAAACATTCTTGAAGGAGGAAGATAAGAGCATTGAACTTATAGTGCAAGGAAATGGAGCCACCCCTGCAGTACTTGGCCTCAGTTAAAACTAAGCATGATTTTCAGCTCTTCAGTGGACTAAATATGCTTGTCAACTAGAAATAAGTCAATGTCCTGATTCATGGAGGGTGGGTTATGAAATATTTTCCTTTACATCCTCATCAAATCATGCTTAGCTGAGATCCTGCATCAGAAGATATAAATATAACTATGGAAACATACAATGGAAGATGCCTTTGTAGCCACATCTGATACTATTTCACAAACTTACCTTTTAAGATGTGTAACCTCCTTAACATAGCCATTTCTGGGTTGCTGGAATATGGGAAGAGGGCAAGCAACAATGCATGCAACCTTCGAGAAAAAGGGATGAATGTATCATCATTCACCCCCCCCCCCCACACACACACCACAAAACTTCATCCCACCTGTTTTACAGCAACTCAGAAATGTTGCAATGATGGCATCTCAGATGATGTCAGATTAATTTTCTTTAATGTTTTGTTTTTTCTTCTTGTTTTGTAATATGTCCTGTTCTTTCCTTTTCTTGCAGGCCACTGAATACTGCAAGCGCCATTTATGGAACTAGAGGAAGCTCTTCCAGGTGGATGAAGGCTGGTTGTGGTTTTAATGAATCCATCTTGGAATTTGGCTGGGTGGGGAAACAGTAAAATGTCTAGATCTTGGTACAACCCACCTTCCTTTCCCACCTTTCACTTTGCATGTACTATAAGTGCCTATTGGGTATCTGAGCTGCTCAAAGGGATGGGGTGGAAAGTTTCCTTGTTTATAATGTTCTGAATCACCATACATTTTGTCTTTTGAGCCATGGTGGAACAGGGACATGGGAGGGGAAAGAGAAGTTGGGAGGGTGTGAGATTGATTTGAGTATGTAGGAAAACAAGTTTTATTGTAATAGTAAGAAATTACCGTATGTCCATGCAGAATCATCATCATCTCCATCAAAGTCATTATCATCAGAATCATCATCAAAACAGGCTGTCTGAGCTGGGAATGTAACATAGCCATAATAGGCTAAAAGTAAATATTAAATTTTGAGTATGGCCTTGTCTAATTTGGAGGAGATGGTGAAAGACTTTTATTATATAAAAAAGGCACCAATGGTTACAAACTCAGTGGATGCAAAATGAAAGGAGCATCACTGAGGAAACTGACTTCCATGTATGTTGTTAATTTGGCCTTTTAAAAGGCTTTTCCAAGCATATCTACATTAAACATTTAAACCACTTTTAATCTGTTTTAATCTTTCATACCTTTCCCCAAGGAAAGGCAACTGAGGTGGTATGATCATTCTTGAGGTGGAAAAGCCCATGGCAATGACTCTTCAAGGCATTTGAGAGAGGTCATTTGGAAGTCCCCCATGTACTCGAAAAGCAGCGGTTATATTAAAAGGAGCAAGTGTTAGGTTAAAAGGAACTTGTATATCAGGGCATGTTATATAGTCAAGTAAGATTGTCAGCAGTTCTCTGAGAAGTTGGACAAAGAAATTTTCCAAGTCCTGTTATATCTGAGATAACTTTTAACTGGAGATGTCAATTCATACCAGTAACCTTGAGAAAGCAAAGTATATGTTGTACGACTAAGTTCCTGTCTTTGTATACTTACTGTTTGCAAGTATTTTCATATCTACTTCTCATACCAAAACTGATGGGAATTTTGCCTTCATGTATACCACTTCATGAAAAGGTTTCTGCACCCAGGGATGCTAAAAAAATCTAAAAGACTTTAGTTTATGAACACAACAAAAATCCCCATGTCAGTTAAGTTTCCAGGGTTGACAAAACCAACTTTCAAACAAGTATCCGACAGGTCCTTGTGGAGTATGGACAAATATGAGGTAGGTGGAGAACTTGCTACCTTTATTTATAGGGTTTCAGCATGGTCTCAGTTCAGCCTTCCTGGCCTGGGTTAAACACTTGGACTCCTCCACCTCTAGCTGCATACAACAAATAGCTGGTTCCAAATGGGGATATGCCTTACCATTAGAATGAATGCCAAAGTGACTTGGTCCAGGAGACTCAGGTGAACATCATGGCAACACCCTGAAATTTAATATGAGGAAAATTAGGATTTTAATTATTTTTTTTAAATGATTGTACATTGACATGGGATGCATATTAGGTCCCTCTTCACACAGGTCATTCTGCAGATTCAGAGTAATTAGGTATGGTAAGTTTAAGATTAATTGTAAGACTCCATGGTGCTTACTACTGAGTAGGCATACTAGTGAGTAGGTATATATAGCATTGCATTGTAAGACAGAAGCTCTTTATCTTTTATTGCATGGATGAGCAACCATGGAAGTCCTACAGGAGACCTTGGAAGGCTGCACCCATTCCACCCATATAACCCTCCCCCCATATTTCGGCCATATGAGGCATTCTAATCATGTTTTGGTTTTAAAAAAACATCTCTTATGGGCCTAAATTGCTCTAGGACCCCACAAAATGTGCCCCCAATAGATATTGTAGAGCATTTCAGGACAATAAACATTTTGACTCCTAGGAAGTCCAGGGGGCTTCCAAATATGGTAGAAATGCCCATCTCATCCTCTAGAATGCATTTGGGGACATTCTGAAACAACAACAAAACTGAAAGAATTTTTTGGCAAAATTTTAATTTTTACTCCCTGGGGATCACAAAAACAGCACTGGGGGGGGGGGGGGCTGCATGCGGTCTGTAAGTTGTACATTGCCCATTGCTAAAAGTGCTTGGTATTTAAAAGATGAATCTCAAGCAACTACTGCTTCTTTTACATGAGCAAAGGAATAAGTAATTATATTTGCATTTTCTCTGTAGGCCAGTGAGTAGACTTTTCAGGAAAGTTTCAGCATTCAGCAAGAGCACTCTTGCACTAGAAATAATTGTTTTGTGTATGACTTACCGGGAAACATTTACTGCAATCTAACATCCCCCTCAGCACATTGTAAGTATCTGCATGTGGGATATGATATGTCAACACTACACCCTGCCCCCCGTGCAGAACAGCAATGTTGGACAATACATGTCAATGACTGGGTGATGATGTGCAGTGCACAAGTGCAATGCACAGTTCTTTTATGTACAACTCTGCTCCCCCCACTGTCAGCAGAATATGTATGTTGTGTTATGATGAACAAGCCACCCCACATGTATAGCATGACCTGTGCATGCATATGGCAGCAGCAGGATACCAGCCATGAAAAGATAAAATTGAGGGTTTTTTTGGTAGAAACTTGCAATTAGTGAGACATCTGAAAATATGAATGGCCTCCCAAAGCCATTATAATGTTCTTATTCGTAAGTGCTGCATATCTGTAATTTTAATAACTGAGTAGAAGACATGATGTTAAGAGGTCCTGCTTTTCATATTAGAATGAAGAGAAGTACAGTCACCCCTCGATTTTCATGGACTTGGAATCCATGTCTATTGCCGGTTCAAAGCAAACGGAGGGGGATAAAATGGGGCATTTGCACGTGGTATAGACCACCATTCAAGCCAATGGAGGTTGAATATCGGTGATTTTCCATCTTTGTGGGGGGATTCGGAATGGATCCCCCACTAAAACGGGTGATTGTATTGTTTTCTTGCCACTTGCCACAATTTCCTTTTCTGCCCAGCTATTAAGGGTCCAGGAATCCTATTCCCCGAGTGTACTCTCTGTTACCTGCTGTGAGAGGATATCATCCTTGTGGACATTTATGTATTTTCCATACTTAATAAATTTGAACTCAGCTCAATATACATCATGAGGGGGGGAAATCCAACTACTTTTATGAGAACCAAAGCTTCTGTGGTTAAAATAAATAAGTGTTATAAACTTAACGGTGAGTCTTGATTTTCTCAAACATACAATATATTTGGGGGTCTTGCTTAGATTAGATGTTAAGAACACACATGTGATACCTCTCTGAAACCAAGCAAGTTGTATATCAGCTTTTTAAAAGTGGTTTCTAGGCTGTGGAAGGTTTTAGGGGAATGGACATTCCCTAATGAACATTCAGAAGCTGGAAGGAGAGGTTTCTAGTAGTCAGGTACAAAGATACACTCTGGAGAAGGTTAGTTACATCCCACTGGCATGAAAACCAATGTAATGGAATGTTAATCTTACCGTTTATTGTACTTGAGGGCTTCAGTGCCTCAAATTGTTCTTCATTTTTCATTTCTCCATACCCAGCTAGTGCTCTTAGGCACACAATTTTTCAGGCTTGTAGTTTCTTTGCTCCTTGCTTTTGCCCTCCCTGCAAATCTTTTGACAAGCTGGACCATAGAAGTAGAATGATGGGGAATAGGTTTGTCGATTGGCATAATTTATTCACCCTGCAGAGTTTTGAGTGCGTGTGTATGTGCATATACTCAGTGGCTTCTCTAGGGTTGGTGTCATCTAGTATGGTTACTCGTAATTCGTATTTCCTGTATAGCACTGAATGTAATGGCAATACTTACGGCATAAACAACTAGCAAAATTAAAATTATAGCTTTAAATTACAATATCATACGCACGGCCTCAATTTATATCCATGTGCATAGTTCCAGGTGGTTAAAGTGAAAAATTGATAAGATGTGATGTTTTTAAAGAAAATTTTAAAAGAATATATATTTTTTAAAAATTAAAAAATTAATTTACAAAACAAACAAACCCGGGGCCTCCCACTGAATCTTGCCCCACTCACACCCTCTCTTCTGCTGAGCTCCAGTGTTTTAAAGGGACATAGGTGAATGCCACAGCCTATTTCTTCCAAAAGACAGATGTTTGGGAAGCAGTGCTTTCACCCTACTTTAGTATATCCCCTGGTACAACCCACACACCCCTCACCTGTCAACGATGCTCCTGCATACACTTCTGTATGTCTTTCCCTCCTTCCCTCTCTCACACACAATATGTATTGAGTAAGGCACACTCCGAATTCTCTTATTTGATATTTGATAGAGAGGGAATATATATGCAGGTACTGTGAGAAACACAATTATTGCTCTCATTCCTCAGCCTGCATAGTACAGTGCACTTAAACTAAAGAAACACTGAAACCATTTCTCAAGAGGGTCAATGTGGTGGTTGAGAAGGGAAAGATAAAACACAAATTAACCAAATTCATGTATAATGTATTTCTGGTTCCTTTGACAGACCATTCCAAAAACTCTCAACACTTTTACTGTTTTAAAACAAAAGAAAGAAGAAAATAAAATTTACACACAAACACTCTACATTCAGAACCTGAATTAATGTCATTCTGTTTGTTTTGATGCTGCAGTGTTTTGGTAAGCCAGCCAAATGAAGAAATGGCTTCATCTTTCCTCCTGCTTTTCAAAATGTGACAACATAGATTAATGCCAAACAGATTCGTGGAGCTTCCTGAAGTTTGTCACACAATCCCTGTGTGTCAGTTGATAGTCCTAGGATAATCTTAGCTGCTTTTAGCTGGCAGCCCACTCTCCCTACCACCGACATGGGGGCAGGAGAGCATACTGGTGCAATCCAGGATTTATTGGAGAGCCTATTGACTCCCTTGATGGGGCATGGCACCATGATTCTTGTGATTCTTGCCTTAGGTTTGTGCCTCAGGGCCTCCCACTGCTTCATAAAACACTTCATATTTAAAAAAATAAGATTTTAAATAGTTATGGATTCAATGGTGTGAGTGCCAGGTAAAAGCAATCAGCCCTGAGAACCGTCACCACTGGGGCTAGGTTCCCCAAGGCTGCCGTAACAAAAAACTTGGCTATCTTGGGCAGGTTTTTTTCTGGAATGGATGGTGGCCAGGCACTGGCGATCTTGCCCTCGAGATTTTCTTCTGCCACATATGTCCCGCAGTGAGTGCTCCCTCTCTTGCCGTGACAGTCTGTGTGGGCCCAGACTTCCTTAGGGTGTTACACCAGCGATGCCACTTCTAGTCATAACTCTGTGATTTCCAGTGGGCTCTCCATGATTGCATCCCTCATCTTGTGCATAGGAGTGGATTTGGCAGATTCAGTGCGGGCATTCCTGTCACAGTATGCCCCACCATCAGCAGTCAGCGTCTCTAAGGAACGGCCTAGCACTTTCTGATCATCCTCAGGAAGGCTGTTGAGGTCAGAAGTTAGCAGAGTGCCTGTGCTGCCATGGACCATGTGGATCCCATCAGGTCCCTTGAGCTCAATGGGCTGCTTGTGTCGGAAGCGAAGACTTCCTTGGCTGGGACTCCTCTGTTCCTCTTCTTCATCCAAATCATTCTGGATCAACTGAAAGAAACCCATGTTGAAATCAACAGATCAGAATGTTTTCCATTTTCTCTCTCTAGGATAATCTCACATCCTCTGCTTTCAGGTCCAGGTTCATACCTTTCTGAATAAATCAAGGTTTTGTAAACTTTGGTTGTAGAAACTACTCACCCCACCCCTGAGATTCTCATGCATGCAGCTATGCATACCTGAGCATTTGTGCTGTCCCCTGCATTCCAATAGAGGGAGCATTGTAGGCATGGAATCCTATGGAGGTGTTGAGACTCATGCTCAAAACAGAGTACTAAACTGGGGCTATATCCTTCTGTAGTGACAGAAAAATGCATACCTCTTCTAGCCAGTGCTCTGAGTATTAGCATAAGAGATAGAAGCTGAATTTGGGTGGTCAAGAGTATATGTCTTAATTAACGTATACTGTACATCAATGCTGAAATCTTTCTCATAAATGGACAAAAGACTTAATTTGTATGAAATGAACTAATTAGATGCATTTGGGAGAGATGGGCCAAATTCTGTACCAATCTGTACTTAATTAAGTATTTAACTAAGTAACTTCCCCTGGCCCACACCCCACCTCCCAAATGTGATGGAAACATCTTCCAACCATGCTCTGATTGAAGGCAGAATGGACCTCCTTCTTCCCAAGCAGCTGATGATGCTTGGTAAAGTAGGTTGGGAGGTGAGTTACAATTATGGCAATAATGTCAAAATCAGTGATCATGAAAAACGAAACACTATGGTTGCATTTACTTTATGGAGCATCAGCTGTATAGAGAGAAGAGGGCGGGTTGTATAATTGGTTTCTGAATAGTCATGTCTTAACTCTAATATGCCAGAGGCAGTAGTTTCTGTCACAGAAATTACCCAACGTAGCTTTGTTTCTGAAGTATGCCGTTCTAGATCTGACCATTACCTAGAATCTAGATTCTAGGCTCCTTGGCAGTGGACTCTAAGGGCAGAATGATTACAAATGTAATAAAGAAACATATATTAAAACAAACAGATTATATGCCACATTTTGTTTTTAGTAAGGTAGACAAGGCATCCATACACAAAGAGTATATTAAGACATCTAAAAAACTGGAATACATGTTAAGTGCTCTTGGTTCTCACAGATTAGAAGGTGGGACAGAAGAAATTGAGATGGAAACAAAGACTGAAACCCAGCACTGATACTTTACTAGCTCAACACTTCTGTGACTCTTGCTCTAGGAATAGGGAAAATATAATATACAGTCGCCCCTCCTAACTTGCGGATTTCAGATCCGCACTCTTGAATATAAGAGGAGGGGCAACCTCCACTATTTGCAATGGTGTGCATGCTCGGCACAAGCGCTCAGCATGTGCGCATGAGGGCATGCCCCTTTCAAGCCTATGGGGCTTGAATAAGTGCGAGCGTCCGTTTTTGTGTGTGTGTGTCCAGAATGTATCCCCGCAAAAATGGAGGGCCAACTGTAGTCTGTATTTAAATGATCTAATTACCGCATTTGGGACTAATGTGAAGCTAGGGACCCACTTGTCCTTCAGATGGTGAACCTTTCTGAATTTTACAAAGGAATTTTTGGCTCAAAAATTGTGTAGAGAATAGCATATGTTCTGGAAAATAAATAAATTTTAATGTGCCTTTAAAAACAGTTTGCAGGTTGATGTGGCAATTGTATGGAACAGATTTATGAAAATACATGTGAAGTTGGCATGGGCTGGATGTAGATAATTTTGTCTATACTTAGTTCAACACAAAGGGTGAAGTGAAGTTAGGCCTGTTACAGACTGCCAAAATAAAGCTGCTTCGGGTCTCTTTGGAGTCATGCTATTTAAATGATGCATGGGTCCTAAGAGTCTGGAGGTCGCACCAAAGCCACACTCCATTCCTAAGCACTGGAGTGCAGCTTTGGTGCAGCTTCCGGATTCTTAGGATGCATGCATCATTTAAACAGCATACCTCCAAAGAGACCTGAAGCAGCTTTATTTTGGCAGTCTGTAACAGGCCATAGAGATTACAGGAGATGAACAACATGCTTCCTGAAAATTCTTCAGTTGCAATCCAACAGAGTAAAGTGCTTTTAATGCATTTAGGAATGTTGAATTTTAGTCAAAGAATGAAGAATTCTCAGGGAGATCAAGTAGCTTTTCTCCTGGGATTTTTATTTTTCCTTTATAATAAGATAAACGAGGCATGACTTCTTCTTGCCATTTATATATAAAACTCCCCTGTCCTGGTCACCCCCACCTTCCTTGCAGCTAGTGTTCTGGACATTTACAGTACCTCTATTTTCACCTGTCAGTCTCACAGCTTCACCCTACAGAACTTTGCATGGCACTACATCTCATACAGCCCATAACTGCTAGGGGTCCACTCCTCCAACCCCCCCCCCCAACTATGTGCTTTTTAAAAGGCTGGCTACCCTGCAGGGCTAGAGGAAGGATTCTAGTATGTACTTTCCATCTATCATGTGAAGCAACAATTAGCAAGAGTGTGTATAATGAACTAAGAAATCTTGTTATCTGTGTAGGCAAAGAAATACTGTTGTATTATTTGTTAGTGGACATGTACAGAATACTCACAAATTGCCCTTTTTTTAAAAAACAAACAAACCTGGGTGTCTAGAAACCAATTGGAAAAATTATCAAGCACCAAAATATTTTGCGCAAATTATGACTTTTCTCAAAGGTTTTCTCCCTGCTGAGGAATATTATGAATATTTATTATAAATTTTTGCACATTTTCTACCTCTTTTTGTACTTTGGGATTTTTTTTTGGGGGGGGTGTCAACCCTTCACATTATTTTCTGCACAAATGTTTTTTTCCACAAAAGGGAAGGAGAATTTTTTTTTTGCACAATGGATTTTGGTTTTGCAACCTCCCCAAACAAAAAATAATAGAAAAATGCACACAAGCTCTCATAAGCTCTCCAAGTAGAGAGAACTCTTTCCATCCCTGTATGATATCTTTGAACTTAGAGACATTAGAGGTACAGAGAAAAATAGCTGTGAATTCTATGCAATGTATTCAGAAGGTTATAATTTTGAAGAAAAGACATTACATCCCAAAGGGCACAACAAACATTTTTAAGAACTCCCATGCACAAGCAGGCTCTACCTCAGAGACTGAGGACTGGTCCCCATGACTGGTGGTGGCTTTATGCACCATCCGCTCAGCAAGCAGTCTTTTCAACCTCATGTAATCATCCAAGACTACCTTTAAGAGAGAGCCCTAGAAGGAGGGAGGGAATGGGCAACAGGACAGATTACTCTGGGCCCTTTGCAACCTATTCTGACACTTCCCCTGTCCAAGGAATCCTCATAAGAACTGGCCCAAAGCTATATATCTATTCAACATAAAATTGTGGTGAAACTACAATTGTACAGTCTTTTGATTTCTAGAGCTAATGCTTCTGGTTTTATCCTGCTCTAAGTAGGATACTTGCCACAATGTATTATGTATGAACATCCTTTGTTGTTAACTTCATTTCAGTTGACTTTGAGCCCCTTTGTATTCAACCACTCTGCTCAGGTCCTGCAGGCTTAGTGTCATGGCCTCTTTTATTGAGCTATCCATCTGGTATGCTGTCTTCCTCTTCTCCTATTGCCCTCTACCTTTTCTTGCACTATTGTCTTTTCTAGTGAATAATGCCTTCTCATGATTTAGATGAAATATGATAGCCTCAGTTTAATCATCTTGGGTTCCAGGGAGGGTTCAGGCTTGATTTGTTCTAGGACCCATTTGTTTGTCTTTGTTGATGTCCAGTGCTCTTCTCCAGCACCACATTTCAAAGGAGCTGGTTTTCTTTCTATCAGCTCTCTTCACTGTTCAGCTCTCACATCTGTACTAGGTGATGATAAATATTATGGCTTGGGTGATATTAACTTCAGCATTCAGTTTCTTTGCACTTAAGAATCTTGTCCAGTTGACATTGTTACCATAGCCTACACTCATCTTACTGAATATGGGGTTTCATATTTTCATATTTGATATCTAGTATCAGGCATATTTTAAGAACACTAGGATGTTTCATGTGGGAAAGGCATGCTGGCCCAAGTATATGTGGAAAACCTAGCTGGAACTACAATAAAAGTTAATGTGTTTGTTGATCACTCCATCTTTCCCCCTGGCTCTCCACCTATCCTCTTGCAATTGGAACTGAGCAAGTCCCATTGCAAGGCTATTTAAGATCATACTCCTCCTCATCTCAGGCTGTGTACCTATTAAACCTCCCCTTTCGATTATCCAGGGGTTGTCTCAAATCCAGTCAATGTTTTGTCACTCCAGAGTTAAAGCCATCAGCTGTCCTGGAATCCTTTTGTCAATTCCATGGGAAAACTATCAAGCAGGATATAGATATCGGCTCCACACATGGGCACTTTGCTGCTACAGAATGAGGCTCTGTTCCATGGACTGGAGCTCCACTCACTGTATAGCCCTCAGAATCCCTCAAGGGATTCAGAAGGATAGTCATTTCTACTGTTACAATATACTGAGGTGAACAGATCTTTCATCCAACCTCCATGGCAAAGTAAAAGCAAAAACCTTTCATTGGACATAAATACTCCTAAACCAGACAGAGGATGCTAGACACCATTACTTACCTTGATAGGCCCTTCTCGCATGATCTGGCCAAGTTTGGCAATATTGTCATACTCCTGGATGGCTGCTCGCAGATAGCGATCATCTTCAGGTTTGGCAGCTGAAGGCTCTCGTCCAAATGTTCCCTGAGAAGAAGAGATTTAAATTAGTTTCTCTATCAATAGGTTTGAATGAAAAGCCATGTTGGAATCCTTCCAGAAACTTTGATGTCTCTTTCTGATTTGGTTTTGTCTACTGTTTCCTGGGAGTCAATTTTCTTTGCAGTATTTAAGTCCCTAGAAAACATATCAGCAATTTTAAAAAAAATCACCAACAGTGGAAAGTAGCATCAACTTTATCCAGCTCTAGCACAAAACATTTTGGTCTGGGTGATACCCTTAACTGGGAATGAGAAGCAATGAATATCCTTTGTGTTTCATAATCAGACAAAGACTAAAGTACCTCTAAAGCTACCACCTTTTTGGTTGGCTTACCAGATCTGCACTAGTAATGATAACTAAAACCTTTTACTACAATAGGATGGCCATGTTTGATGAACGATGTCCATATTTAATTCACATTTATCCATATTACCAAAAGTGCTCTACTGATCCATGTGTTTGACTATTTTATGCTGGCTGCAGAGTCAATTATACCAAAATTAGCTTCTCAACACATCTAAACTCATATCAAACCACAATCCTTAGATCTTCTGAATTTTAGAAGAAATACTTCTGGTACAAAACTGCTTAAGAAAAGCTACATATGTGATTTGAACCCCTAAAATTAAGAAGTTGCGATCTCACATGAGTTCTTGCTGGGCTATTCCACAAGTCTGTAATTTCACTTAGGTTCTCAGGCAGATCATCCTCATGTTCAGCTTGGGCTGCCAGCTCCAAATTTCTGCAGAAAGGGTCCAACCACACAGGGTTTGCTCTGCAAGGAGGATATGATGTCTTAAATAAAGAACTATAATAATGCAACCTATGGAAGAGCTTTACAGATACAGTGGACTGCTAAAACAATGAATAAATGGGTACTAGAGCAAATCAAGCCTGAACTCTTCCTAGAAGCCAAGATCACTAAACTGAGACTGTTATACTTTGGACATACCCTGAGGAATCACTAGAAAAGACAATAAATGCTTGGTAAGGTAGAAGGCAGTAGGAAAAGAGGAAGATCATATTCCAGATGGATAGAATTGTGGAACTCATGAGAAAAGAGGGGGAAAGAGCAGGTGAGAAAGAAAGCTTTCAGTCTAAGGGCCTAGCTGCATGTTCTACATGTATCTGAGTGAGCAAATGCTTAATATTTGTTTATGATATGGAAAATCTATTAAACCTTTTATTATGGGAGAACAGTCTGAAATGAAGGAAAGGGCAAAACTTGCTCTATTAAGGCAGTGGTTCCCAAACTCTTGTCTCCCAACTGTTTTGGACTTTGACTTCTATAATGCTAAACCATTGGCCAATATGGCTGAGGCTTCTGGGAGCTGGAGTCCAAAACACCTGGAGGGCCAGAGTTTCGGAATCACTGTACAGTATTAAGATCATTTTGAATTTTGATCCTGTCCTCTGGCCTATTAGCTACTCCTCCTAATTTGGTGCCATCTGCAAATTTGATAGGCATGCCCTCTATTCTTTCATCCAAGTCATAGATAAAGATGTTGAATAGCATTGGGCCCAAGACAGAACCCTGTTGTATCCCACTGGTCACTTCTCTCAAAGATGAAGAGGAGCCATTGCTGAGCACCCTTTGGGTTTGGATGGTCAACAAATTACAAATCCACCTAACAGTTGCATTGCCTAATCCACATTTTACTAGCTTGTATGCAAGAATATCATGGGGGACCTTGTTGAAGGCCTTACTGAATATGCTACATCCACAGCATTCCCTCCATCTACCAAACTGATTATTTTATCAGAAAAATGGAGATCAGATTAGTCTGGCATGACTTTTTTTTTTTTAAACATGTTGACTTACTAAGATTAGGACATTCCTTTCTAAATGTTTGCAGACTCTCTGTTTAATGAGCTGGTCTAAAGTGCTAGTACTGATGTCAGGCTAACAGGGCAGTAATTGTTTAGCTCCTCTTTCCCCCCTTTTTGAAGATGGGAATAACATTTGCCCTCCTGCAGTGCACTGGAACTTCTCCTGTTCTCCAGGAATTCTCAAAGGTTATTGCCAGTGGCTCTGAGATTACTTATGTCAGTTCTTTTAATACCCTTGGATGTAGTTCATCTGGTCTTACACACTTGAATTCATTTAGATTAACCATGTATACATGCACTACCTCTTTACTTATTCTGTACTGTATTTCCCCTACTGTACCCCTACCTTTTCCATGTTCCTCAAGTTGTGCACCCTTTTCCTTTTGTGAGATCAGGGCAAAGTAGGTATTGATCAATATCAAGCTATTTGAGAATAAATACATGAAAAACTGGGCCACATGACAGGAGGATATGTGTTTGTTTAGATTAGCACTTTCTAGTCTAGTGTTACCCCATGGACCATTCCTCCTTCACCCCTAATCAACCTCTGATATAAACTTAATATTAAAAGGGATGTTTTAGGCAGGTAACTGAGAGGGCACCCCAGTGCAGGAAAACTTGCCATGCCATACAAATTTGGAGACCCTCAGTGTGATGGAAGCTGGGGCACGTAGACAGGATAGTTCAATTAAGATTGGAATCTGCATAATCCCTTTACTGATAGGGGTGATTGTAGGTGATAAACATTGGGTTTACACATGAACAGAAGTCCAAGATTACCTCCCTCTGGGAGTGAGACTCCTTTGTCAAGGGACATTCATGGTGATTGTCCTGTCATTTACAGACTTCCAGTTCTATTCTTCCCTCCTCGGAATTTCACTTTAATCCCAAAACTGCCCCGGTCTTGCCAAAATGCCACCAATTTGGTCTTGGTTGAGGTCAGACAGACACCCTGTCAGTATGTCCCTAGATTCCTCAGCATTGCTGGATCCACAAGCAGCTGCTGACCCATTTCACTTCATAGAATCCCAAATTGGACATCTGCTTCTGGGACTGGTACTGTATCACCCTTTGCAATGCTAAAAATCACTTATCTTCTACCAGTTTTTATATCGCTACTTCTTGTATATATGTTTGAGTGTGTGTTTTTGTGTGAAAGTTCATTTCCCCTTTTGCTGTTATAAATAAACCTACATTTGGAACTTAAATTCTGAAAGTCCAGTTTTTTGGAACTGTTACACACAGGTCTGACCCCAGCTTTTAAGTTACCCAAAGCCCTCTCACAGGCTTCATTTGAGTTAATTAAATTCCCTTATTTGAGTATTAATTGTGGGTGCCCGCTCAAGATGCTTGCATTTGGGTAATATTGGGCTCAAAGGTTATATGTTTAGACTAGGGTTATCCAGTACTGAAAGTTTCTGAAATTATTGAGAACTCACCCATCAAAGGAATATTTATTTGTGTTTGGCATATCCATCATGTCCATGAAACCTCGGTTACCTGCAGAAGGCAATGTATAGAGTTCAGTGAGAATTATTTACACCAACTAATTTTAGACCTTGACATCTTTTTTTTTAATGGACCTGTAGCCTGTGCCTTTAACAGCAGCCTGACACACAGACATTTTGGAGTGAAGCTTTCCACATCACTTATCTGCATGCCAAAGAAAGTTTCACCACTTCTCTTCTGTCTGGTTGCTTCCACACTACCAGTTTAGTCAGGAATTCACATCCTTTGTTCACTCACTTTTTATGGAGAATCCAGATGCTGTTGTTGCCACCCTGTTGCATTCCAGTCCTTTCTCTGTTGTCCACCCATCTTTTTTCAGACCTGATTTATGGCAATTTTCAAAATTAAAACACAAGTGCAGCACCAGCTTGACCAGAGTGTCAAACTGCAATTGAAGATTTTTAGGACTACTGTGCCTTTAATTAGACATTTTCTCTTTTGAGTCTCTCCCCATTATTACTTCTGTTCCAGATGTAAGCAATATTACTGATGAGCAGACTCAATAACTTCTTAATTAATGGTAAAAAAAATTAATGGTAGGGACTGGTGATTTCAATTATGATTTAGTCTCATTAGTTTCTGCCTTTCTTTTATTTTTATAGCAGAAATGGAAAGACTGGAAATCAATATTTAACCCAGTAAAAAGGATCTGGATAATTAAGAAACTATTCACCAGTAATAATGCTGAACAGAAAACATTAGGTTAGAAGCTGCAGGGTGGAAGCTACTAATTAAAATTAAAGGGAACCTTTGCTGAATGGGACTTAATTCTATATAAACATTGTAGAAAGATCTTGGTAATGGCTACAAGTGTAACTGGGATAATATAGCACTATATTTTGTGCTATGTAGAACAGGCAGTTTAATTTCAACGTCATCTTATTGTGAAAAAGCAATGCTTCAGGACCATCAAGGAGCCATAGAGTGGAAGCAACCTGTGTCAGGCTGCTGGCTTTACCAGTCAGTGTTATGAATGATAGCAACCTTCTCACATTCATAATGAACATGTTTTCCTCATAAATCAGAAAGAAAAACAATAATATTTCTCACCTGTGGAACCAGCCACAATCGCTTTTAATTTTCTTTTGTGTCTGCAAAAGAATTTAAACAAAATGAACAACTTGAAAAAGCTACATTCAAGCAACGTATAGTAAAAATTTTTCACAGGTCTAGTGGGGATTAGAATAGTCCCTTAAAATCATCCCACATGTTTCTGTCTTGCATAACCTGAAAGTGTAAGACTTTACTACTCACCCAGCTTTTTATCTCATACTATATTGTGTTCTCTTCATGAGCAAAACAATATCCTTTTTATGCCATTAATGTAGTTTGCAAATTTGATGCAAGTGGTTACTACCTGAAGTTATGCTAAGATATCTGATGCTTTTAAAATTACTGAGCCTGGTCCAAACCCAGGAAGAGGTGATGAGCATCACGAAACACTCTCCTTGCACAAGCAAGGATCTACTGCATCACTCTCTCTCTATGCAAAACAGCTTAGGACCTGACCCAACAATCTGAACATTTAGGAGTCAGTGCAGGTAGCATCTGTTTTCTCTAAAGGTCAGCCTGATGAGGAACTGTGGCTTTTGGTCACAGACTGGGGTTCAATATAAAGAATGGAAATCATCTTAAACGGAAAAATGAGGTGGCTAGTTCTGCCTCAGGCTGTGCAGGAAGAAACTCTGTAGACATCCCCAGCACTTTCCCAAAGATATCTGTGGTATGGGGAAATATATGGCCATTTATCTTTTTGCAAATGTCTAAATTTTTACAATGGCTGAAATTCTAGATCAGTTACATAGTTAACTATACTTAAGCTATGTAGTTGATCTAAAAACTTGGCCTCCGTAAAAAAATTAGATCTAAAACACACTGAAGAAACAAGCCAGTTTGAGATTCCTTTAATTGCTCTGGCTCAATGCTAGGGAATCATGGGAACTGAATTGTGAGACATTTAGCTTTCTCTATCAGAGAGCTCTGGTGCCACAATAAACTACGATTCCCAGGATTCCTTAGCACTGAGCCAAGATAGTTAAAGCGGTCTCAAACTCAATTATTTCTGTGTGTGTTTTGGACTATACTCAACTAAAAATTATATTTAACTAAAGAAAGCCAGTATGGTGTCATAGTTTGAGCACTGGTCTATGACTCTTGAGACCAGAATTCAATTACTCAAGCCATGGAAACCCATGGGTGATCTTGGGTGAGTCATGCACTCTCAGCCCAGAAAACCCCATAATAAGTTCCCCCTAGGGTCACCATGGGTTGGGAATTGCTTGAAGGCACCCAACAACAATAATACTTAACTAAGTAGTGTCTCCTGGCCCAATTTTCCCAACCCTGATTTATCAAGCAACCTTGATCTTGAACAATGGGATTCTGTTTTTTTCTGATCCACCTCTGCTGTCTTGGCAATTACCAGTGCAATAGCCAGAAGCTGGATCTCTGTTGCAATTCCTCTTGGTCCCAGATGTTTGCTCACAGGGTGGTGTGGGTGGGAGAAGCATCCATCAGCTGCTTTCTAGTTGACAGGTGAACAGACTCCTGTCACTTGCAGTGCCTGCTGCCCAGTACATTGGTACTTGGGGATTTTTACAATTCCTACATATTCCCTACACTGCTGGATACACAGGGATTGTGAATATGGACCAGTTATGAATGGGCAATCTAGAGTTACACATTAATAAGCATGTATTCTAAGTTACACATTCATAACTGTGATTGTAAATTCCAATCAGAATTATTTAAATTTTAAGGATGATTATTTGCACTTTTGTCCAAAAATACAGTTTTACTGTGATGTCTGAGATATTCTGTCCTTACATCGTGTAGGTAGTGAGGGCTACTCACACTGTTCTGTAGTACCAATTCATGAGGATAAATAACATGGCTGCCAGGAAGAGGAGAATAGCCAGAATGATTATTGCCATCTAGAAATGACAAAAAACAAAACAAAACAAAAAACAAAACAAAGCATTACAGTAGGGATGGAATTTTTAAAAACTTGCATCGCCACCAGCTTAAAGTTTACATATTGTAAATAATCTACTAACTGTGGGATAGCAATAGCTAGCTCAATAGTTATCTGCATTCATACTCAGGCCATTGTGAAAGAATATAAAGCATAATGAATGGCAAAACCATTATTTGATAATCGCTTCATGAAAATGTTCAATTTAATATGCTTCCTGTCTGCCTTTTTCTCCCATTGATGTCAATCCACCTGAATAATAAATGCTCCTTTTTTTATAGTGTTAGAAACTATACATGCATTCTTCTTGTTGAAGAGTCAATATAAAGATGTTGTCACCTGTCCTATAAGACATTTTGTATGTATAATGACTGTATAAGGTAGCCATTAAATAATAATAAAAAAAGGTCTTATTAGGAAAGATGATGATGGCTATAAAAATCCCCACTCAGCCATGCAAAGCCACAGTCACAATCTTTCAGCCTCAGTAACAAGCAACCCCCACCCTTAGCAAATCTTGCCAAGAAAATTGTGTGATAGGTTTGATGTGTAAGATGGAAATGACTTGAAGGTGTAGAACAACAACAACAGCAACAACAACAACACATTGGGTAGAAACTCAGCTAACATAACTGCATAATCTTTAGCTGCTTCACATTTACTACAGTAATATGAACCTCAGTAAGGGCATCCCTAAGGCAACGCATAGACAAATACTTTCTTCCAGAGCTACTGGATTGAAAGAATTCTAAGAAATGGCAGTAAATTACACTTGAAGTATAAAGGATCATCTTACCTGAAGTGCTGACAGGTCATCTGGAGCCCTGGCTGTGATGGCTGGTTGCACATCCAGGACATTGTAATTCCTGAACAGATTCCGCAACTGCTCCTTATTCTCATCAATCATCTGTATTACTCTGGGAACAGGTTTAAAAAGTATTGACTTGTCATTCTAAAGCTAAAGAATTACACTGAAAACCCCCCCTATGTATAACAAAATTAATGTTCACTACCCAGTCATCATTTTCAACTCAATAGATGGAGAGGTGAAGCTCCTTCCATTAAACTGTATTTGTAGCACTGTGCACACTATCATTCATCCAACCACTACTTTTTTGGGTGGAGGAGGCTAAGGAAACTTACCCTCATGTATTAGTCGAAAGGAAGGGATGTTATGGGGCAGTGAGAGTGTATACTAAGATGTCCCCTGTTAACATCTCACCTCAGACAGAGCTTTTTTCTGTATTTTCTTATGACATATAAATGTATCACATATATAGGAATACAGCATCTTTACCGTTCTACATCCAGAATTCGATTGGTTTCCCGATTCACCACATGGATCAGCAATTCTGTTTGGGCAAAGTTCACACGGCCTTTTTTGTCAACATGGAACTGCAGGAAAGATAGGGAAAATATATTCCTTCTTCGATCTCAACAGCAACTAAATAACATCTGTTATTTCTTTTTGCTAACAGCCGTAAGGCACACCATCCCAAAAGGATGGTCAAATTTTAATTCATCATTCTGAATGTCAACCAGGAGGAACCTGCATGAACAGTTTATAAGAAAATGAAAGTGCTGCTCTTAAAGGGTCATTACCTGCACATCATCTGTATTGACAACGGCCCCAGTGATATTAGACAAGAGGCTTATGAACTCTTCCTCAAACTGCCGTACTTTATCTGGGATCTCATTGATTATGATCTTTACCCTCTGATCATCACGCAGGATATAGATTCCAACAAATGCAGTGTCATTGTGACCAGCCAGATCTGAAGCCATGACATCTACCACAAAGTAGCCAGGGTTGTAAGCAGTGAAAAGGTCAAAAGTCCGAAGTATACCATCTAAGTTACCTATAAGAATAAATAACCACGGAGCCAGGTTTAAAGCCAATCTGTCTCTTCAGAAACATCACATCATACAATTGTGTTGGGACTGCACCATTCAGACTGAGGACAGCAGGTGTTGTATTTGCATGTTTTCCCAGCTCAAATCTCCCTGTACTTAAAAATGTAGTACAGCAGGTCCAATGATTCTAGACTAGCCATTTACTTGATGTGCCACTTTCATAAAAGCAAGGAAAATACTTTGTTCATTTGCTTGCTTTCAAAACAAGGGAATCATTTAGGCATTCACTCCCCCAGTTTGCAGTCTAGTGCAGTTTAACTCAACTTTCTGAGTATATAAAGTAGCCATTAACTCCCTCAGTTTCAAGAATAATTAAATTTCATCTATCCATTCATCCATTCAAATAGCTATGTGCTGCCCAACAAACCTATATCTACAGATATGGCAAATCTGTATTCCCTGCCAACTTCTTCTCTCAAGTATGGCCATTAAGCAATCCTGAGGCCAAAGAAAGTTTCAAATGGTTGTTGGATTGAATGACCAATGATTTGTTTGTATAGTGTGTCTTGCCTCTTCTAGACACACTAACTAGTATATCACATCCTATACATATTGCATGTACTGGAGTTTTCAAATGG
Source organism: Sceloporus undulatus (assembly GCF_019175285.1). Lineage (NCBI taxonomy): Eukaryota > Metazoa > Chordata > Lepidosauria > Squamata > Phrynosomatidae > Sceloporus > Sceloporus undulatus. Next base: position 170,596,032 of record NC_056524.1, read on the forward strand.
CCCAGATTTCCTTCCAAATAGTCATTCTTACCAATGCTGAAAATGTTGGCCACCTCTTCAGAGTCATTGGAATGTTGCTTGATGTAGCGGATCCCCAGAATGCTGTACAAGACCAGACTATTGTTTCCCACATCTGCATCCAGAGCAGCAAGTTTGATCAGTTCAGAACCCACCTTTGCGTCAGTTGCAACCCCTTTCAGCAGGGAGAGAGAAGGGAGGGGGGAGGCAAGAAGCAAGCTAATAAAAGCAGAAGTCATGATACCTAAATATTTCAATGTGCAACTTCATAAAGATAAGCCAATAGTCTTCCACTTTCTTGCATTTATTTATATAAACATGCCACAGGACAAAACAGCAATAGAATAATTTTCTTATCACTCCTAAAATATGCATAATTTGATCACTGGCTCTGTCCAGTTTGCCTAATTATATTAAATAACATAGGTGGAAAATGTATACTAAAATGTATTGGCTTATATCTTGTTGTTACTCCCGACCACAGTAATCTCACTGAATCAGTAGGATTTACCAATGTGTTGATTCATCACTGAATAATTAATTGAATGGGTCTAATCTAGCTGGACTGACCAACAGGATGCCAGCCATTATCTTTTTTAAAAAATGAATTTGAAAATCTAGGTATAATTCAGACATAGTTCAGACTTTCATGACTAAATTCATTTGCTGATCCCAAGTACAACAGATTTATTAAATCAATCCATCAGTCACTTAAATAAATAAATCATGTACACATATTTGCGTTGATTCACCAAGTTCTCATTGACTTAATAGGTCTATTCTAGTTTGGATTTGGAATACAATTAGATCTTTAAAGTCCAACTGATTTCATTGGAAGAGAGTTAAGCATGAGAGCATCCGAACATTACATGCTTAGTCTGTGCTAAATGTTGTTGCCCAGCACTTCCTGACTAGATTCCTAAGGTTAGTAAAGTGGTGAAGAAGGTAGAATTTGGATATCTTGTATATTTTTAAATCACTTTTCAGAATCTCATTTGTTTTCTTTTTCCACCTGGAATTTTATCCATAGCACACATACAACATTCTTATTCCATCCTATGCTAGGGATTTGAGGAAATGAACTTTATAGTGATAGGTATTTACCTGCTGTGTATTCTGATTTGATGAACCGGGGAGGCTGGTCATTAATATCATCCAGGAAGATCCTTACTTCCTGGAGAGTAGTATCAGTGCTGAGGTCCATAGCTTGGAGCCTGGCAGCCCGACGACCCTGAGGAGGTGTCCAGTTCCTATTACTAGAAGCTTTGACAATGATAGAATAGAATGCTTCTTTCTCCCTGTCCAAGTCCCGCATCACCTGCAATTTGCCTTCCCGACTCAGTTGGAAATTGTTCTCTCTGTTACCAGCTGTAAAAAAGAGTAAGAGTATCAGTAATTTGTACTAAACTGCTCTAGTGACAGAGACTGCTTTCTTGGCCATCCTCTTGTCACTATTACATAGATTTCAAAAAATGCCATATGCTAATAGACTCTTATGCTACTGTGAGGCACCAAAAGAATTCCTAACCAATCTTTCCCCTCCTGTAATTGGTGCTCAAGGGGGTGAAACAGATAGGCAAAATAAAACAGTTTCCAGCTGCTTTGAAGGTGAAGTGTTTAGATGATGCACACCTTGAAAGCAACTGGAAGCCAGAATGAAGCCATGTTCCAGGCAAAAAGAAGCACGGATAGTCCAACTCAAGGCAGAAAATGCGCATCTTCACTGATGAATATAAACGCCTTGACAAAGCAGTGAAATGAAAATGGGGCAATTCCAATAGATGTAATGACACCATTGAAAAACCAGACATTCTAACAGGAGGGCATGGTGTGAAGGGGGCATGTGGGAGGGGCTCCATGATTGTGCTTTGCTCACATCTGCTTGCTCAGTGTGTATCACTTGCACACCAATACACCAGTGCCCTGAACCAGCAGAAGATCCCAAGTGCAAATGTGTGGCCATGCAATACGATGGCAACTGTAGATGTAGGAAGTACTTGGTCACAGGTGGTATGTTTGTGTGACAGTGTGCATGTATGGTGAGTACGCAACAAAAAAACCTTTCCCAGTGATGTGGCTTGATGCTGTGCCATGCAGTCAGCCTCTGCTTATTTGGCCTGCCTTGGGAGTGGGCCATGCAAGCAGCAGAGTTTCAACTCACTTTTGGAAAAAGCAAGATCGACCTGCTTTTTCCTGCCCATTTGTTCTGCCCAAAGGTGACTTACATAAAGGTGACTTAAAAAAGACTTGATTTAACCCCCTCTCCCAGTATAGCTAACAGACAGGCCAAAATAAAGCTGCTTCAGGTCACTTTGGAGGTATGCAGTTTAAATGACACACACATCTGAAGAGGTCAGAAGTTGCACCAAAGCTGTGCTCCAGTCCTTAGGACTGGAGCGTGGCTTTGCCGCAGCTTCCGGCCTCTTAGGACGCAGGCATCATTTAAACAGCATACCTCCAAAGTGAACCAAAGCAGCTTTATTTTGGTCTGTCTGTCTGGGCCCTAAAACACACCAGGTTATTGCTAAAATGTCATTAACCCATCTATAAGATGAAAGCAATTTAAAATATATCCATTTTAAAAAATATATATAAACATATGATTAACGTTTTGTTAAAAAAACAGTTTGCCAGAATAACAAAAAATTCCCTTGCTTGACAGGACAATAAGGAGGGGACCAAAATAGTCTCCTTAGGAATGCATAGCATGATACACAATATTATACTCAATTTATTGTGTTTGGTCATAGGTCTGCATCCTTCTGTTTACTCCCACATAATGTAAAATCTCTAAATCAGTTACTGAATAGTGAGACAACACATAAGTTAAACTCATTGATTCAAAGAGTTAATTTTAATCAGGTCTAGCAGGAGGATTCAGGCCATATTGAACTGACAAAGGCAGTGCAGTGGTTGATATGTTAAATTTTGGCTGGAGAGTCTGGAGACTGCCTGAGAAAGGGAAGAAAAAGATAATATCACATCTTCAAGTAGTATCAGATCACCAGTTTATTTTCTTTTTCCAGCACCAGGGAGAAGCATTTGAACTCAAAATGCATCTAACCCAGGAGAAAGCGTCTGGACAATATTTTAGCCCTGGCAACCATTTAATATTATATATTTATTTATTTATTAAACACTGAATGGGTGATTGAATATAAACATGATTCAAGCACTGAACAATACAAAAACCATAAAAGAAAATGATGCCAAGTCTACCTGCAATGAAGTAATAGACCACAGCATTGGAACCCTCATCAGCATCCACTGCACCAGTGACATTCCCCACAATGGTTCCAGGGCGTGAGTGTTCAGGCACAGAAAGAACCTGGTAGGGAGGGCCACCTTTCTGCAGAAGATGTTAGGAAGAAGGGAGAGAATGAGTGAAACAGGGCAATAATGACAAACAAGAATGATACTTCTCAGCAAAACAGTAAATTATGTGTCATGCCATCCACTCCAGTTTATACATACAAACGTATATGGGGGCCAGGGTGGAATTTATGAAATTACAAATAACATCACATTGCCTTCAAAATGGTTTTAAAACCAACAATAAAAATTGTAACAAAGAAGCACTAAATATTGCTGAATGAAGCAATGTAATATTTTGCTTCGTTTCGTGGTTATGGTTTTATTTCAGACCCTTAAAAAGGGGGCTTCCTTCACTATTACTCTTATAAAGAGTAAAACCATGGAAGTTACAGTTCTCCAGATGTCCTAATTATTATGCATCTTTGAACTTAAAAAGGCCCAGGTTCTCTTTTGGAAGTCCTGGGTATAATTATGGTAAAACTATGAAATTTTAATCCTTAACTGTTTAATTCTGTTTTAAGGGTGGGGGGGAAGAGATATTGTGTATATATTGTTGTACTATTTTAATGATGTACGCCACTTTGATTGTCTTAACAAAAAGTGGGATATAAATAAAAGTTTTATAGGCCCTGTCCAGACGGGCCATTAAGCACGTATTCAGTACGTGCTAGGGTTGCCTGGAAGCGTCCTTTTTAGATGCTCCCTAACCCTAGTACTTACTGAGTACGTAAAAATGGTGGCGCCCTGTCTACATGGGTGCCGCCATTTTGATATAACGGCTATGTTGTGTCCAAATGGCGCAGCGCAGCCGTTACGTCTTGGCACCCTTTTAGCGGCCCCTTTCTCTGTCCCTGCCTTTTGCCACTTCCCTGAGGCCAGGAAAAGTGGCAGATTGGGGCCTCCAAGGCTGCTGCTGTGGCAGCTCAGGCCCCAATCCGTCGGAGAAACGGGTGGGTGCAGGCTGCCCTTAAGGGGCGGTCTGTACCCCGGCATTGTTATTTTTAAGATTTAAGACTTCTGGTTGGAAAAAATCTGGAAGGTAGATAAGTGATGTTCAGTTCATTGGGGTAGGATAATATGAATTAGTAACAAGACTTCACTTTATGTAATTACTCTTACATAGGAAATGTTCTTACCATTACACTGAAAACCATGCTTCTCCAGTTTGTTTTGGAAAAGGTACCAGTAATAGAAATGTAGTGATAAGTAACTTCCTTCCAGTATGAAACAAAAAAAGTAAGCAAGAGCCTTTACACACTGGCCTAAAAGGCCAGCTGGGGGAGTGGGGGTGTAGTCGGGGCGTAGAGCCTCCACGATGCCATGACACCGCACATTGCACGACATGGCTCGCAGTGTCACAGCGCTCCTCTGGTGCTGCATTCGCATGACACAGTGCTGAAGGAGTGCTGTGTAGCTGTGCTGCTGTGGTTATTGTGCCCTTTTCCATGGCACAAAAAGGAGCCGCTTTTTGCAAATCCTTTTCATGCCCTGGAAAAGCCAGATTGGGGCCATAGCATGCGGTTGCTGTGGCTCCGATCTGGCGAAAATGGAGATGCCTGCAGGCTGCCCCTTAGGGGCAGTATTCACAACCCCGAAGGTAACAAATAAAGTAACAAATTAATATATTTCCCTAAAATGAAACTGTTTTCTCAGTCTCCAGGGATTCCAAGCTAATATTATGCTAAATACATTCTGCAAACTGTATCTGGTGAGTTAATATGACAAAACAGCTACTTCCTGCACCATGCCTAGAGAAACCCTACTGTATACTGAAATCCACTATTCTACAGTTCCAATGAAGTGCATAAGGGGAAGGGATAGACCTGCTTACAGGCGGCCTCATGAAGATGGGTTCATTGTCATCTATATCATCCAGTGCCACTTGGAGGGGCTGCATGGTCTCATATGGTGGTTGCCCTTGATCACATGCCACAATGATCAGCTATGGGAGAAACACACAAAAGGCTGGTCATGTATTTGGCCTGGGGTATTTTCTAGGTTACTGCATCAAATGAAGATTAACAGTAAAATAATGACACTGGCCTCAGTGTATCAGTTCTCTATTTGGCTGTATTACACAACAAAGGACTAATAATGCTCAGCATCTTGTTAGTGAAATATATTGACATACATACAGTGGTGGACCAGAAGAAGAATGGGGCATCTCTATAGCCTAAATGACTTTCTTCCACATGATACATTGAAGCTGTTGGGGTTATAACTCTCAGACTTTTTGGTGAGTTTCTGAAGGTGTTCAAAGCTTTCTACTTGACTTGATTCAATTATTCAGACGAGACAATATTAATGCCAGGACATGCACACAGCCACTTCCCCTGCTGTCTTCCACCTCTCCAACCACAGATAGTAGGTTCACCCCATGACTGGGGAGACAGAAAGCAAAGATTCTGAACAACCTCAGTCAGCTTCAATTACAGCAAGTGGCAAAGCACATTACCTGACTAGGGACTGATGCTTCCAATAACCACCATTGTACAGTACCTACTCCCCAGAGAGAAGGGACACATTCAGGGGCTAGAGCAAATGCTGTGTGCCTTCAAGTTCTTTTTGTCTTATGATGACCCTAAGGCGAACCTAGAAATAAATGTGCTCTTCTACACTCCTCTGTGAAGTCAGGAAATGGGTCCCATGTGAAAGTGACCATGTAAGCTTAGTCAGTTTAGTTTGGAGAGGATGCATACACATTTGTGGTCAGAAATATCTATTTTAAAGTACAACCTTCTCCCATGGCCAATGTACAAAATTTGTAGTTGAGCAAATGAGGGGAGGAGAACTTTGTTAATGAGGCCAGAATGTCACCAATATGGTAGGGAATGAAGAACAGCTCACATTTATGGTATGGTGAAGTACACGAGAATTAAAAGCCAGGAGCCATTGTATACTGTCAGGCATACTTACCAATACATTCACCTGATCTGAATTCACGCACACTCAGAACTTCACATGGCTGAGAAGAGGGGACAGGGTTCTTAAGGTTACAGATATTTCTAAAAAAAGCCCCCTTTGTGGTGTCTACTGTTTATAGGCCTGCACACAATTTATGATGAAGAGACAGAAATCCATCGCAGCCTTGTTAGGTGTCATTCTTTTTGCCAATTGATCAGTTGTGTAGACCTGGTTTAAGGATATTACACCCTTACAGCATTACTGCACCACTAATCCCACTCTGGTGTTCCCCACCTGCTACTGTAGTTGTACCTCCACCTGCCTAGGTAGGATATTGTCATTTGGACACCACTTGAGCTGGGCTTGAGAACTTCTTGAACAACGAAACATTTGGCAGCTGGCTGGTATGAACAAACTTTATGGGATACTCCTGTGGAAGCTGCAACATTCTTGCCCAAGCACTTACACTGTACACAGCTTGCTTCTCTCGGTCCAGCCTCATTGCTGTCTGAATAAGTCCACTGTTGGAGTCAATGGTGAAGTATTCCCAGTCTTTATTCCCTGCACCAGTTTTAAGGAAGGTGTACTGAACAGCTCCATTGAGCCCCTCGTCTTTATCTGTGGCATAGACTTCATACACATTTGATCGCAAGGGGATTTCCTGTTTGCAGACACAAACACAATATCAGTGGAAGACATTGTTGAGGATATCAAATTTTAAGAGTATGTTGAAGAATACACTATGAGCTACAGATACCTGGCTTCTGCACACACATGGTTTTCTTCCTCCATTAAAAAAAAAAACCTTATAGCAGAGTGACATGCCAAATACAAGAGAACACTTTTGCATCAAATAAAGCTTTTGTAACAAAACATCATGTTCTAAGGATCAGTTAATACATTACTTTTAGTCAGACTCTGCTGTAGTTGCAAGCTATATAACACATTAGCTGAAACAGAAATTTACAAGATATGTTTTGCTTTTCAGAATATTCTGAGAAGTTGCCACAATGGAATTTCCACAGTGGAGAATTTGGTGAGCCAGGAACTTACTAAATTCCACACATTCCTACAAATGAAGAAGTAATGCACTAACCAGACCTCATACCATTTGAAACATTGGCTCAAACTGGGCAATGCATGCTGCTTTTAAAAATTCTAATCCAGACAGTTTTCTTATTTGTGTTGCTGCCACCTGAGGGACATCTCAATCCTACATCTCAATTCTAGCACCATTTTGAACATGGGTGAAGCAGACATTATTGATCAGAGCTATTAGGTATATTCCAATCAGATGTAGGACTATAACCCCCCAGAATCCATTTCTTTTATATTAAAATTAGAAATATGCCTTAATTGTAAAAGGAAATAAGAGACAAAAATGGAAACCAAAGCAAACTCTGTAACTAGGAAACATCATGGATCTCACAGCCAGTATGACCATTATCTGTGATGACTGTTTTTTGGTTTGTTTTTCACCTTTTCAAACTTTGAGAAATCCCCATATACATTTGTAACAGAAAATGGGCACATTAAACAACACAGCAACATAATCATCTGAAGGTCAGCCCTAGACTACTCTATCAAATCAGTAGCATGAAAGATTCTAGATTTGGACTTACCTCTTTAATATGTAAGATGGTGCCATTGGGAGGGCGGACAAACAATGGCCGATTATCATTGATATCAATAACATCCACTTGGAGCATAGTGGTCCCCCAGAGTGGTGGTCTTCCTTTATCAGTGGCCACCACAGTCAAATTGAACCTTTCATAAGACTGTAGACGTCTGCGTGTTGTTATCAGGCCTGAGTCTTTCTGAATTTTGAAAGCCTCTAAGGACACAAGAGACGTATCTCACTTTGGGTACCATATGAATTGTTTTACTACAAAAGCAGTTTATAATGTATTGCTTTTTAAAAAATGAGATAACAATCTAGAACTGTGGTGGAGAATGGCTGAATAAAGAAACCTATACATCAGTAGAACAAACCTTATACTGCATTTATTCAAAATTAACAATAATGTCACAGGTTTACATCACACAAATGTACTGAATGTAGGTAATACATTTAATAAGAGCTGACCACTGTGTTGTATGTCTTGTTTCCAGAGTAAATTCCATATTTTCTATATACCAATTGTCTGAAGTGTTGACATTCTATCTCAGTGTTTTATACCAATAAAGGAGCTGGTATACTTTGCACAGGATGTAGACAGATCGTTCTGAACAACAGCTGTATATCTCATTGTCAAAAATCTGGAGAATTTTTTTTGTCTTTCTTGCTCCCAGCAACCATAGAGATGAAATATGAAATTATCACATCATCTGTCTCAACCTTATTTCAGTACTTACAGATGAGAGCTTTGAACTTAGGTTTGAAAATTAATGATGTTATGTTAGAAACTGGGAAATTAATTCAATACAATAACACTAATAACTGATCTTTTAAATTAGATTAGTTTTATTTAATTAACACATTGAAAAAAGTATTTATGTGGGGCTAGACCATGGAATTCACAGATAACGGCATGCAGATTGTCACTATTGAGCTTAGGGGACCACATTCTCTTAATGGTTCCTTCTAAAGGACTCTTTTGGTCTTTTCCAAGTTGTCTTCCTCCAACCTGGAATTTTCCCACACACAGACTACAAAACCCATAATGACTTTTGCTTGGGGATGGTGGAAGCGCAACACATATTAGAACAGTCAGGTTGGGGAAGGTTGTCTCAAAGTATGGGAACTCAGCTTATAACCATTTCAATTTAGCTGGTCACCTATCTGCATCTCTCTTTTCTTCCCACCCTCACCAACATGTGCACTTTACTTACTCTTCAAATGTCTCATTTGTTAAAGGTTATTAAGGAATGGTATATTTAAGCTAGGTCTAATTACCCTAATGGCACCCTTGAAAGCTTAGCAGGGTCAGTCTTGGTTAGTATTTAGATGAGCAACACCCAGCGAATTTCAGCTGCTGTAGGTTATATTTCAGAGGAAGGAACTGGCAAAATAATCTCCGAGTATTCTTTGCCTAAGAAACCCCATGAAATTCATGGCGTAGTCATATGTCAACAGGTGATTTGAAAGTGCGCACACATACACACACTTCAGGCAGAAGGCACTAATCTGCTGCAAATACAGCAATAGGTTAAGACTGAAGAGTGGAGAATTCTTAATCTGAATTTTTTGAGACAATTTCTTGTTCCTCTCAGACCTGGGTTCCAGGAGTTTCTCTCTTTTTCTTTCCCCTCTCCCTGCTAACTTACAAAACCAAACAAGAAGATTAGCCTGCCTGACAATAAAGATGTGCGATGGATTTCCCCCAGTCCTAATACTTCTTCTCTGGAGGCAGCACACCTTCCTGTTTTAAAGAAAAGTGACAGAGGGAGAGAGAGAGATACCCACCCAAACAAATGCTAATGATGTAATCCACAAATTTTAATATGCAAAGCTTATTTAGTGGATTAGGTAATTCACTAATTGGGGCATTTAGTGAGAAATTTGACAAATTAATCAATTAAGTTAATTACTGAGTTAATTCTATGCTCTGTTGCAGAGCCCTCCTCTGCTATTCTGTTTTAATACTGTAATGGCAGAGACAACTTGATTTCAGCTTCAAATCAGCCTCCTACCCCAGCCCTGTTTTTGTAACATCTTGACAAGGGTGCAGATCTAGAAGTCAGATGTATTTACATTTTTGTGACAGTGGAACACAATCCCTAGGAGAGTGGTGGGGTCTCCTTCCTTGGAGGTCTTTAAAGAGAGGCTGGAGGGCCATCTGTCAGGGATGCTTTGATTGTGATTTCCTGCATGGCAGGGGGTTGGACTGGGTGTCCCTTGTTGTTTCTTCCAACTCTACAATTCTATTCTATTATTCTAAGTTAAAAGCAATACAAAGCATTAAAATGTAAACACAAAGTTTACAAAACAATTACACAGTTTTTAAAAAGTTAAAAACAATGGCCTATAGCCATTACTAATAGCCGTAATAGCTGAGGCTATTGTTATAATCTTAACCAGTTTCTCTCCACTACATACCTACTCCAGGTCCTTCCATATTGTATGTCACCACTCCATTGTCTCCCTCATCGAGATCAGAGGCACTCATTGTGATCACAGATGTCCCTGCTGGCTCATTTTCATATACACTGGTGCTGTATTGTTTTTTCGAAAACTGGGGCCGGTAGTCATTGATGTCCAAGACTGTAATCAATACCTAAAATCAAAGCAACCCAACAGTGATCAGGGCAGAGAAAAGCCTGGGGACAGTGAAGAACACTGACTATAGTGAAGCTTTCATTTCCTCATCAGGTTTGTCCAATGGTGTTTTTTCTATATTATTAGTGTAAATTGGGACTGACTCATGGAGACACAAACTTCTGAATTTAACAGATTTGCGGTTGTTGTGTAGGAATCTTACATAATAAAGATGGCTTCTCGATATTATATCATGTCCAACATTACACCAATAATACAGGAAAGCAAAACCATGTAAGATGGGCAAGAAATTGAGGTGGTCATATGAGAGACTTGGACAACACTTCCTTTTCTGTTACATCTTCTAATGTTGGCATGGTTTTCTGTTCTCAAAACATCTGATCTTCTTGCATTTACAGCCTACTTTCTTCTTTCCCTTGTTCTGACAAAACCATTGGTTTTACTCTATTCAAAAATAAAGATTTCTATATCTTTATTATTTATGCCTATGTAGCGTCTGTCTACTTTCTGCATCTGCAGTCCTTTTGATGCTTTTGACCATCCTTTTTAGCCTTGTCTTTCTTGTAAATTACACAATCCTCTGTTAACAGTCTGGGGTAGAAATAATGGGTGTAGCTAACATTGGGGCAGTACAGACCACCCCAAAGGGGCGGCCTGCAGCTATCCCTTTTCGCGCTAGACTGGGGCCGGGGCAGCCACACCGGCAGCCCTGTGGCTCCAATCTGGCATTTTTCCGGGCTAAAGAGAAGTGGCAAAATGCCGCTTTTCCATGGCCTGGAAAAGGGTGTCCTTGGGGCTTCATGCCCCCTGGACACCCCGGCCCTACAGAGGAGAAAGGATCGGCCCCTTTCTCCTCAGGATCGTTCCCACGGCTGTGCAGTTGCCACAAGAATGATCTACTCCCAAAAGGAGCTCCATTCCAGAGCTCCTTGCAGCAATGCCACCAGGCTGCCGCACTTTTTGGCGATGCCACCAGGCTGCTGCTCACCACACTTTTTGGACACAGTGCACACATGATGGCATCGATGTACTACACGTATGAATGGCACCATGTCAAGATGGCGCCATCCATACATATTAGGGTTCCAGAGCATGCGGTTGCCTAATTTTGGCACCAACACAGTTGCCTAATTTTGGCCTGTCTGTTTCAGGCCATTTTGACTCTTGCAAAGATGCTGTGAACCCTGTAGATTTGGAAAATGTCTAGTAAAGTCTACAGGCCTTTACCTGCACAGAATTCTCTCGACGGTTACTGGAAATGTCTCCTGGATTATCTCTGGCTACAGCAGTCAATGTGTAATGATCTTTCTTTTCTCGGTCCAGGGCTGATAGAATGTAGATATCCCCCTAGGACACACAAAGACCTTCAGAAAGTTATTGGATTCATTCACGGACACTTATGGGACTACTGTGGAAAGATTTGTTGTTGCCAAGGATGATGATGATGATATTTATATCCCGCCTCTCCCTGTATTGGATATACCTGTACCAGTTTCCCTGTGTTGTAATTCTGAAGTGGTAAAAGTTGCAGAAAAAGGCAAGCAGACTAAGTAACTGCTTTATGTGGCAAACTTTATTAGGCCAGTGTGCAACACTTGGAGCTGTTTGGTTTGGGGAAAAGTGAATAATAGAAGCCATTATTGTTGTTTGTGCCTTCAAGTCATTTCTGATATGGCAACCCTAAAACAACCCTATCACAGGGTTTTCTTGGTAGACAGAGAGGGTGTACAGACCGGCACTTTGTGCCAGCCTGGACCCAAACTAGGGTTCAGTGAGGGCTGAGCTTTTACATGCTCTAAGCCCTTGTGCTGGCACCCGGGCATGATTTGATGCATGCCTGACCAGATGGCACATGCCATGATGATGTCACTCGTGTGCAACACCCAAACAACACTGTGCACAAGGGACATCATAAGGTCATGCCGCGGTGCTTATGGCACCCCATGGCAGCTCAGATAGAAGCCATGTTTCACAGCTCTTTTTTTGTAGCGGGTTGGGGGTGTGGTGTGCGGTTACTGCATCCCCAACCCAGTGCTTTGAGGGGCAGCATAGAGCAGCCCTTACGGGCTGTTTGTACAGCTCCTATGTTCAGAAGCAGTTTGCTATTTCCTTTTTCTGAGGATAAGAAAATGTTACTTGCCCAAGGTCACCCAATATGTTTCTATGGCTGAATATGGTTTCAAATCCTGGTTTCCTAGTGTGTTACACCAACACTCATACTACTACAGGTTGGAGGTATATAAAATTATATGTGGGATAGAGAAACTTTTCTTTCTCTCTCTCTCTCTCTCTCTCTCTCTCTCTCTCTCTGATATACAGATGCATGCACCAGCACACATACACGTACTACTAAAATCTAAGGTTATTCCCTGAAGCTAATCTGTGAGACATTCAGAACAAATAAATAGAAATATTTCTTCAAACAGCATATAATTAATCCACAGCATGTGGATGGCTGCAAACCTGGATAGCTTTAAAAGGGGACTGAATAAATTTGGGTACTTTGTTTTAGGATAGAACTACACTTCTACAGAAGCTTTAGACTTAGAGAGTGTGAATCTAGCAACAAAAAAAAAAAGTTACATACCCAGTGTGCTTTGTTTTAGCAATAAAATTGAGTTTACTTTTCCACTTAAATATTTGACAGTAGTTCTGGGTACATCAAAAAACATTTAGGAGGCCATACGTGGTCAGTGGGCTAAAGGTTGCCCATCCAGCAGTAGAGGTTTGGCTAGCCCATGACTGATGGATTGACTTAGCTTATTACCGTATTGGGGTTGATTCCAAACTTGCCCTCCCCATCTCCCAAGCTGTACTGGATTTGGGAGAAGCGTCCAGAATCAGCATCTGTGGCTCGGACCTTCAGAATGACAGTACCTAGGGGGACATCTTCAAAAACAGGCTTCTGTAAACATAAGAAAAACACACAAGCAGAAAGTGACCTAAAGGATGATCAGGGATCTAGTTCATTCAACTGGATGTGGTTCCATAGTTCATTTGCCTTCACTGGTGCATGCTGCAGGGACACACAGGTAACACATCATCTATTAATTAGGTAAGACACAAATGACTTCTGGCCATTACTATTAGAGGTGTCTTGCATTTACAGCAAAAAGAAAAATCAAAGGCAAAGGGGGAGATACTGGAAGCAATACATGTGAAAAGAATCTAAATGCCTTAGTAAGCAAAATCCAAATAGGAGCTAACAGTGAAAGGCAGATGCTAAAAATGTTAATGGAAATTTAGGCTATGTAAAGAAAAACACAATGTCTAATAATGGGAAATAGTAGATTCACCTTTCATGCATTAGTCAGGCTGCATTTGGAGCAATGTAGAAGTTTCTGGGTATCACATTGTAAGAGAATGTCAAGCTGGACTGCATTCAAAAAGAGTGATTGGAATGGTGAGGGAGGAACAGTGGCTAAAACTAGTTATGTATAGTCTGGAAAAGTGAAGGTTGAGAGGCAATGTGTTGGTGCTTTCCAAATATCTGAAAGGCTCTCATACAGATGATGGAGTGTTCTTCTTTGCTGCTCTAGAGGGCAAGACAGATTTTGGCTACTCAGCAGGAGATGTTTCCTAAGGCCAAAGGCTTTTCATCAATGAAACAAAGTGATGGTGGCGTCTCTTTTTCTGAAGCTATTTAAGTAGAGGCTGAACAGTTATCTGGCACTGATGTTGTAAATGCATCCTGCTTTACAGAGGAAGAAACTGAATTAGTAGATCTCCCAGATTCCTTGTAACTCTGTGATTCTAGGATGTGATTATGACTACAGACTTTATCACACAGGAGGCAAGCGCCCACATCCTATGAATACATGGCGATTAAATCCATGAATATCCTGCAACAATGGGATTGTTTTCAGATGACATCACCATTATCCTGGCATTATCCTGTGAATAAAGTGACAAAATCACATCTCTTTTCATTCATGGGATTTCCCCACTTTATTATTCATGGAATAATGCCGGGATAATGACAATGTCGCATGATGTCATCTGAAAACAATACCGTTGTTGAGGGAATTTCACGAGATTTAATCGCCATTTATTCGTGGGATGTGGGCACTTTGCCTCCCGTGTGAAAAAGGCCTACTACATTTTACTGCTTTAAGAATGATGAGGGTGACACTTATAAGATCTGTACAGGGAAGTAGACAGGGAGAGAGTGGGGAAAGGTATTTTTCTCCTCAGCAGCCACCCTTTTCTAAGCCTGGGAAGGCAGGTTCCTCACTGAATCTCCTGCATGCTAGCTTACTCTGGCTGTAGCCTTTGAGGCCAAAAGGAGAAGTCTCACTAATTTAGACACATTCTTTCTAGAAGGTTTGAGATGGTTGGGCTTGACCATATAGTTTTTGGTTAATAGGAATTACCTGGGACTGTTAAACCCTTTGGGATACAAAAGCTGCGGGCTAGAGTTAGCTCATAGCCTCCTTTAATCTTTGTCTTACATATTGATATTGCCTCGTGCTGTTTGTTTGCTCAGTCCTGAGAACCTGCTCAACTACAATCTATGTTTTGATACAACTTAGTTTAGCTGTATCGTTTTCTTATCTGTATTTTCCCCAAATGCTACTTCGGTTCTCTCTGTATTTTATGCCTGTCCCTCTTTTCCTTACAAATAAAGCCACCTCCTTATACAATTGTGTGTGTGTGTGTTTATGTTTATGCTTCCTTTCAATTACTTTTGGTACAGAATCCAGTATCTTTCCTCTTGGCTACTGGTATTATTGAAAGTTTCTGGCCCAAGACACTGGTATAGAAGGTGCTGGTTTGACTCTTGTTTTCTAGATTCTTTGATATGCCTTGTAAGGTCAGAGATCCCAGGCTGAGATAGACAAAAGTGGTTATGGTAGAATTTCTTGAAAGATTTTTGCATGTGCTGGCCCTATTAGGAGGTTTATAGCTTCTTGACAGGGAGTTTATTCCAGTCAGTTCTTTTGGACCTCTTTTGAAACCACTGAGAATGGTATGCCTTTGGACCACCTCTTGGTCAGTGATGGGGGGACTTAGTGGCACTGCTCTGCGGAGTCTCAGGCCTGTTACAGACAGGCCAAAATAAAGCTGCTTCGAGTCACTTTGGAGGTATGGTATTTCAATGATACATGCGTCCTAAGAATCCAAAGGCCGCACCAAAGCCACACTCTGGTCCTAAGGACTGGAGTGCAGCTTTGGTTAAGCTTCCAGACTCTTAGGACTCATGTATCATTGAAATACCATACAGTGGTGCCTCGGGTTACGAAATTAATTCGTTCCGCCATTCCTTTCGTAACCCGAAAATTTCGTAACCCGAAACACTTTTCCGTTAGCACTGGAAAGCCTATAGCTGCACTTTGCAGCATTTGAATTTCGCGCCGAAATGAATTTCGTAACCCGAAAAATATTTCGTAACCCGAAACAGTTTTTGCCAATCCAACTTTTTCGTATCCCGGAAATTTCGTAACCCGATCATTTCGTATCCCGAGGCACCACTGTACCTCCAAAGTGACTCGAAGCAGCTTTATTTTGGCCTGTCTGTAACAGGCCTCAGATCTTATCTTGAGGAGAGATGTTAGAAGGGCATACTGACAGATTCCTGTTTGATGTTGGGGGGAGCAGGTTTATCTCTGTGTTCTGTGTTTAACATATAAAAGAAATCTCTGTGGAAATATTATTTGGTGTTCTAGGGTCTGGTGCCCTCATTCAATCTCTAACTCACATCAGTTTAGCACTAAAACAGCTTCCTTGAATTTGGATGGAAAGGATAAATTGATATAAGTAAGGGACTGGCTGAAAGCAAACAAATTGGAGGTAAATCTTGATATGATTGAATGGCTACTGGTTAATTATAAGGCAAACCAACTTGCTTCAACTCTTCATTTCATCCTAGTTTAAACAGTTATACAGTTATTTCTTAGTCCACATCACAAATGAAGTGTTGCTGAAAATATTCTGATCAATAAAGCTCTCTCAGACATAAGAATGCTGAATAGTAGAGGAAATGGCCTCATCTGATATAGGCCCTGGGCAGACGGGCTCTTTGCAGCGTCATGGCGACATGCTAGGGTTGCCTCGGGGCGGCGTATGCACATGCCCCGCAACCCTAGCATGTGACAAGGACATCGCAGCTGCGCAGCACCATCTACACAGCGCACACAGCTATGACATCGCAGCAGCACAGTGTCCAAACAGCGCTGCGCAGCTGCGATGCCATTGCGCCATCTCTGGTGGTTTGTGGCATTGGAACTGCACTGCAAAAAGGAGCCGCTTCAGGGCGCTCCTTTCTTGCTGCACAGCAGCATCACACAATTTGGTTGCTGGGGCGCTGCTGCGGAGCAAGGAGAGGTGCCTCCCCGGCGTCTCTTTTTGGCACTCTGTATCATGCCATAGTTTGGGCTCATGATATTTTTCTCCCCAAATTGCCCCTCCACTTTTTCTCATATCCGCACACAACCATTTAAGTTCACCTGGTAGGATGGCTGGCTGAAGATGGGGTTGTTGTCATTGATATCAACAATTTCTAAGTACACTGGCATCTCAGCCGATCTCCTTGGAGTTCCATTATCTGAAGCCCGAACGGTGAAATTCAGCCACTGCACCTCTTCATAATCCACTGTTCTGTTGGAAACTACCTTTCCTAAAAGAGGACAGGTGAACATTAAAATTGCCATTCTATCCTAATCTTCTATAAGTTATTCATTCAGCTCTCTGAAGTACTGTAGTATATTATTTTGGATATGTCTAAACACAAGAATGGGAGAAAAGAAAGATAAGAGGTGAGAAGAAACAATCTTAAAAAACCATGTTAAACAATGAATTATTGGCGCAGAGGTGCAAATGCAGGAGGGCAAAGAAAGGACAGAAGACAAATGCAGATGAGTAACAAAACTTAACTGATCATGTTATTTCCAAAATGACAGTTTCAAGATGTGTTAGAGTCCTACCAAACCCAGGCAACAACTGTATTAGTACTTTGTGGATCATTTTGAGGGAGAGGGGACAAGCTGGGGGAAAGCAACTTTAAAATGACAAAAGGTGCCAATGATAAAATATGCAACTAGAGGTCAATGGTAGCAACCGCTATGGCATTCTCTGTAAATCCTATACTCTGTCTTGGAAACTAATATTTTAAATAACAAATCAATTAACAATAATTTAACCAATTTAAATATTTCAGTTATTACTTTTAGAAAAAATGTATTAATTTCATATTTTCTAATATTTAAAACTACCAAATTGATTTTCAAATGCAACACTCCAAGCTCTGCTTCTTCCTTCACAAGGAAGGTGTAGTCATTATTATTTTATTTTATTTATATTCTGCCTTTTGCTCAGTAGCATGCTGTGTGTAGCCAACCCCATTTAACAATCAGCTCTTTCTGAACACACTTAAAAGGCAGTCACACATACAGCACATTATGTAATCAAAACAAGAGGTAACTAAAGCATGTGTCACCACATCAAGCCTCTCTAGGAACAGGCTCAGACAATTCATTAGTTTTAACTATGCAAATGCAATCCTGTTCACTGGTAAATGGGCATACAGTTTCAAGGCTGAGTCCAAAGCTAGGCATCTGAAATTTCAGGGAGAAATTTCAGATATAATAACCTACATTTCTAAGTAGGAACCTCCTTTCCCCACCTCTATCCAAAATGAATTCAGCTATTTTATTTTATGTACTTTTGCTACAATATTAGTATTTTTCAACTTTTACACCACTCTTTCTCATCTTTTCAGAGTCAACCATCCTGCTTAGTCATCAAGTGTGTGATTCTTTGTCACATTCAATGTCCACTTTCATCTTTAATCTTATCATTCTAAGGTGCTCTTCCCACATTACATAATCCCTCTGAATTATCTTTTACTGTCTTCTCTAACCTCTTTCCATACTGGTCAGTCAGTCCCTGTGCACAACTGAAACCTCTTGCCATATAAACTCCATCACATTTTGCTTTTAAAGTAGATCTGAAGTCAACTAGGTTAACTAGCTTAGCACTGAGATGGAGAGTGCATTTTAGCCGAAAGAAAGGAAGTTATCTACCCTTCACTAGAGGATGTATCCCTCTATATTCCTAGCCAGTAATGTATATTTTTGTTGCTGATGCTGATTCTATGCATGCAGGAGGGGGAAGGTTTCTGCACTGTTGGAAATGCAATAAGTAAACTGAAATAAACAATAGAATAAACATATTGTTTCCATATGAAGAATAACCTCCTCACCATTGTGGAGAAATTTTGTAAGAATTTCTTGTTTAAGTACAGGGATTCTTCAATTTAACTCATTTTACAGGTCAAGCTTATTTTGATTGGCAACTCTGAGGCCTGAAAATATATCTATAGAGCACGGAGTATGCACTATAGAAAATAACATATAGAGTATAAGATATAATGCAGAAAGCTCTCTCTCTCTCTCTGTGTGTGCGTGTGTGTGTGTGTGTGTGTGTGTGTGTGTGTGTGATTAAGCACAAAGAAACAGACTAAAGTCAGGCAAAATGCCTACTCAAAAGTTAACAAAGAGTGTCACTGGCGCGGGACAGACCGTCCAAAAAGGACAATCTCCCAGCACCTTGTTTTGTTCTGCAGGGAATCCGCAGCCTCCAGACTGCGGGACTTCCCCGTGGAGCAAAAAGAACCCGCAAAAAGCGGATTCTTCTTACGGCGCGATTATGACGCTGCAGTGCGCCAATGGCACACTCACAACATCATAATGACGTGCGAACACTAGGCATCTGGCACGTAATGATGGCAGCACCCATCTGTACAGGGTGCCTGTCTGGACCGGGCCACTATGAACCAAATCCAAGAATGTAATATATCTAAAATTTGGTTAGAAGATCACATTGCTTTGATTTTGAAAGACAGGAGGGATAAATCTGATGCTAAAAGCTATAGAGCAATTTCTCTTTGAAATAATGACTATAAACTTTTTGTTTCCATTATGGCAGAAAGGTTAAAAAAGATTTTAGTTAAGTTGCTAGGAAGCAATCCGTAGGGCTTCCTATCTAATAGATATATCAAGGATAATATACGCCATGTATTAAATTTCGTTGAAATCTATGAGAAAAACATTGACAGGAGATTAGCTTTAGTTTTTATTGATTTCAAAAAAGTATTTGATAATTTAAGTTGGTCATTTCTGTTGGAGATATTGAGGAAAGTGAATGTTGGAATTAAATTCCTAGGTTAGACTGAAGCAATATACTAAAGATAAACAGCGAAGCTTTTAATAAATGGAGAAATGTCGAGAGCCTTACCTAAAGGCACCTGACCGGGTTGTCCCATCTCTCCTCTATTGTTTATTTTGTCATTAGAAATTCTTTTGATTAATATTAGACAAGAGTAATAGGTTGAGGAGGTTAAAATTAAAGGGAAAGAGTTTCAAGTGCGTGCTTTCGCTGATGATTTGTTCATAACACTTACTAATCCAGTTGATAATATTGAACAAATGTTAACTAAGCTTAAGAAATTTGCTGAAGTGTCAGGATTGTGCATAAATAAAGAGAAATAATCAATTATAGCTATGAATTTGAGTAAGGAAGAAAAAAAGGGAGTTGATAGAAAGATCGGGTATGACATTAGTAAAATCAGTGAAATATTTGGGGATAACAATTACTTCAAAATTGATACGGGTGAGAACCATGCCTGTTTCACCCACCTACCTGCTGAGATGTCCTCAAGCTGGAGATATCCCTCAGGGGAGAGGTTGAGGATCTCATATGTGATCTGTCCATTAGCACCTTTATCTGGATCTATAGCTGACACAGATATCAATGTGGTCCCAGGAGTTGCTCCTTCCAGAATTCTCTCTGTGAAAAATGTTGCCCCAAAAGGGCGGAATCGGGGAGCATTATCATTGACATCCAACACATTTACTGTCAGTTTTGCTGGGAGACAGGAAAGAGAAATTGAAAAAGAGGTACAGTGAGAATAAAAAACAGGAACATTAATCAGTCTGCCACCTCTCCTTTATTGTTCTCAATGCCACAATGCAAGATCAGTCTTACCATTGGGCACACTAACTGAACGATCAACCACATCACTGGCATTGTCATAGACAGAGATTGTAACTTCATAAGTGGCCACCAGTTCCCTGTTTAGTGTGGATTTAACTTTCACAGCACCTGTAAAGTAGAAAAGGAAGGTGTAGGGGGGAACAGCAAGTTACACAGTACCCTCAGAACAAGGAACAGACACGCTTCATAGGCTGGAAAAGTATACCAAGCTCAAAAAGTCTTCCTAGTCTCTTTTCTTCATCTTTATGGAACTATTTTCAATGAATTAGCACACAATGCCATCTATAAAAATTATTTCTTCATATTCCCTTCATTTAGTAAATCTTTACTCTACTTAAAAATATGTTGTTGTTGTTTGCTTTGTATGCCACAACTAATTCTCCTACAGACATACCAGGTTACTTAAATGCAAGGTATTTTGTGGAAAGCCCAGCTGCATCTACTCTAAATGGGTTCTGAGGCTGAACTGAGAAAAATGACAACTTTGAAATATACATGAAAACTGTATCAAAGTACACTTGCTGATACAATCTGGGTTTTTTAATTAATTTACATTTACTAGGGAGTGAGCCCTACTGAAAACAGCTGAGTCTCCTTTAAGTGAACATGTATAATATTGCACTATTAATCTGGCTCCCACAGTCCACTAATACCATGCTGAAGTTCATAATTTACCTTTGGTACACCTTTAACGGCCCTAGGACATTCATGGTCTGGTGTTATGTACGGGTGCATAACTTTGCTACACCACCACAAATGTATTAAATCACTGTGTTACGTTTAGATTGCATAGAGTTCCGGAAGAAGTACTGGATTAGTTCAAGGAGACCTGAGTTCATATCTCAGCCATGAAGGTCATTGGGAGAACTTTATTAAAACACTGTCTCAAGATTTTTGTTGAGGTAAAAAGATATAATAATGATCATAACTATCACCTTCAGCTCCTTTGGAAAACTGTTGGTTAAAAAAATTAGTGGCAAGCAGATAACATCACCCATGAGCAAACTGTCCTTAGATTTCATGGCATTCACGATCTTTTGCTATCCTTCACTATAATGGAAAGCATAGGGTGAAAGATCACTTACCCTAAATATGCTTGCCCCTCCCATTCCCTAGCAGCTAGATGCTTCTGAGTTGCTGTCAGCATTCAGTCTGGGAAGGTTAGAACACAATGCATGGCAGACATATATTGCAGTTGCTGCCTGCCAGCATGAGACAAACCAGCACTAAACATGAGGATGAGGATGATGAGGATGAAGGTGGAGATGGGAAGGTGTTGACTGAGATGGAAAGAGGACACTGACCACACCACAGAGAAACACAGAAATCAAACCTGCAAGTTTGAAAGCCATAAAGGAAAATAAGAAGATTACAGTTAGCTGGTTGGAGCAATTACTCATAAAAAGTGAGCAAAGAAAGAAAGAGAAAGCAAGGGCAAGATAGACAAGGAAAGAGGAAGGGGGCAAAGTGCAGAGTGTGAAAAGGAAAGAGAAACAGAAATAAGAGAAAACATAAAAGACAGGAGATTAATTTTTCTCACTATTTTCTTGCAATTTGACAACACTGGTTGGTTTTTCCAGCACCAGCTGAAGATTTATGAAAGCACATTTAATATAGCAGTTACTGTAAATGCCATTTTAGGTCCATAATACTTGTTTCAGTGCTAAAATTGTATGCAGTCATTGTTTTTCCCTGCCTTCCACTGACTTACATCCTTTATAAAAGAAATGGTGTATGTTGTTAACCTACAGGTTTTAGGTGTTCAGAACTGTATTTCATTCTCCACCTTTTGTACCTGATCTAAAATCCACTGCAAAAGCTCCTTGCTGGTCTGGCACAAGAGCATCTGTATCATCTTTGGCCAGGATTTCAATGATGTAATATTCCAGCTGTGGATTGAGGTCTCTGTCTATTGCTGTCACCTCAGCAATAAATGTGCCCACCGCAGCTGATTCAGGCACGCTGACTGTCTGGATGGGGTTGACGAACTCTGGTTGAGAGTCATTGATGTCATCGACAAAGATGTTCACAGTGGCTGTGCCAGAGAGAGATGGTGTGCCCTGATCCATAGCAACCACAGTCAACCGGTAGTTGTCTTTTTCTTCTCTGTCTATAGTCGTATTAGCCACGCTGATCACTCCACTATTTGCATTGATCAAGAACTTATCTTGAGCTCCACTTTCAATCCGATAGTTCATCTGCTGGTTGAGGCCACTATCCATGTCTGTTGCTATTACCTGAAGGACAGAAAAACCTAGGGGGGAAACCCAGACTGTGACATTAGAGAGATTTAAGTTGCCTGGGCTTTTAGAACAAAAGAGCTGCCATTTTGGATCTATCCAATCAACTGCCATCCTCAGCTGTTCCTGTGGGATAGCAACCTCTGGTACCCATAAAGAAAGCTAACAAAAACCTGTTATAAAAACAGATGTACAATGTGATTGATGTCCAGTAAGAAATTCCCTTCTGCCCACAATTTGTGAAGTATTATCTGGAGCACATATGCAAAAGTATCTAAATTAAATCCCATAGTAGTGGGATTCAAGAAGGATTACATAAGGGTTCATGGAATAATGAATAAGGCCATATATGTGGTCTGCACAAAATGAATTGTGTTGCATTAAAATATTAAGAATTAAAGTAATGTTTCTTAAAAATGCAAAATGAACAAATATACACAAAACCAAATTATTTTCTCTTCCTTGATTGCCAGCTGGGGAAAAAATGAAAGAAGAGAGATAATCAGTGCTTGCTAGTTAAATCTCTAGGCCATTTGTACACAAACACACAGAGAATAAAATTCTCCTGAGAGTATTAGTAGTATACAAAGGTTAATAACAACTCGGTCAACATTTACAAGAACAATAAGCCCGTTTTAAATGAAAGATAAATCTTTAGCTAGAAGCAATGGAAACATGGAATTAAGCTTACTTAGATTGCACCTTTTAGTTAATGAAGAAATAAATGCACTCCAGATGTATACTTCTTATAGTATAGTTGCTGAGAACAAGTGTGCTTTCAGTTCTCCATTATGTCTAAACTGTGATTTAATTTCAGTTTACCATCTAGGACCTTAAACACCAGTTTGTATCATTAGAATTCTGAGGTCAGCCTGGATGATCTTCCAATAACCCCTTTAGTATATTTAGAACAACAACAACAAAAATGCTGCCATTTTGGATCAATCAATTTAATTGCCATCTCTAGCTGTTCCTGGGACAGAAACTTCTAGAACCTATAAAGAAGGCTACAAAACCTCTATTATAAAGATAGATGTGCAATGTGATCAGTAAGAAATTCCTCCTTCCCACAATTTGTGAAGCATTATCTGGAGCACATAAGCAAAATGATGTTTTTGACTTCAAAAAAATTAAGGATCCTATCCTGTTCTGTAAGTGCTAATTCTCAGAATTCAGTAGATAGAGCTGTCATTTGTAGATGCCTGGAGGTAAACTTTAATAGATGTAACAACAGACAATTGAAGGCTTATGTATTTCACCGGATCAAGAAGTATCAGTGAGTATAGAAAAACATTTTCTTTTGCTTAAAAAGGCATATTTTATTAATGAGTAAGTATAACAGTATGGTATGGAACCAAAGCAAAAGTGAGCAGAGCCAGATGCAATTATTTCTGGTTCGGACAGTCTCACCAAGTGCATAGAACACACTTGTAAGCTTATTGCATGGCACTTGGAGGGATGGAATGGAACATAACAGGGGAAAAACATGTGTTACCACACAGGAGAACACCGCCAATGCCACTGGGAGTCCCCAAGCCATTCCCCAACTGTTCCATGGCAGCCGATTGTGAAGGATGATTTTAAACCGTTCTTCAAAGTCGGCTGCCAGGAACGGTTGGGGAACAGCTGGGAAATGGCTTGGGGAGTCCCAGCGGCATCAGTGGTGTTCCCCCGTCCTCCCCCCGTTCCGTTCTGTTCCATTATGTTACCATCCCTCTAAGTGCCATATGATAAATTTATTGGATTTAAACATGCCTACTCAGTGGCAAGCCTGCATGTAACATCTTCCTGAGCAACTAAGAGGACTTCATTTCCATGCAACAGCTTCCCAGCTTTTCTAGTAACTTTCTGGAGATAGGAGAAGAATCCTGTAGACTGGATGGGCACCCTTCCTCTCTGGCCTAGGAGCAAAGGTTTTCCATGCCTGGTATAGGTGGAGGCAATTCACCTTTCTCTGTCCCTACCCTGCAAACAATTTGCCGAGTCTGAGGTGGTAACAGTAGAAACAACCGTGTCATTATAGGGCCAAGAATGCAGCATGTTACTGGGTATCAGTAAAAGGAAGCAAAGAACTAATTTTGCTTTCTGCAAAAATCCTAATAGACACCTTGGATATCTGCTGGGGGCAGGAATCTGCTGGAATGTTAGTGGTTATGTTATGATGCTTTCATAAATGTAACTGAAAGTTACACTAGCAGTCTGTTACAACTGTATTCATCACCATTTTTTTGGGGGGGGGAATCTTTTACCCACAAACAGTAGAGATTATAGTGCAGAATACTCTTAATACCCTTATTTTCCTGACTTTTCAGAATTCATGCCTTCATTTCTTTTGGATCCTCACAGTTCCTCTTTTTAAAATCCCAGTAACTCTTAAATCCCCATAACCTCCCTGCATTTCCCTTCATTCTGACCTGGAGGGCTATTTTCCATCAGTCGAGCAGTCAACACTGCTGGATGAAAGGTTGGCCGATTGTCGTTATCATCCAGAATGGTCACCGTGAGGGCAGAAGTGCTGTTTAATTTGCCAATATCCACTGCAACCAGCAGAAACTCCAGGACTGGATTTGAGAAGGCCTCTCTATCTATCACCTGCCCTGGCTTCACCAGAATGACACCTGGGGGTTATTCAAAAATGTCAGTTTAAAAAAAAAGATGTACAGTATATTAAATATAAACAAGAACAACCAAACATTTCTCAGCTCTGAATAACCATGTACCAAAATTGCCAACATGAAAATGGCAGCAAACACAAATTGGCATTTGCAAGTTGTAACAAACTGTAAAACTAAAAGGAGGCTTGGAAATCTCTCATCTTGGAGTCATCATGTGAGTCTTCTGTGTGGAAAACATTTTTTTACACACACATACCCACACCTATGTGTGCCTCTCTAGTGATCTTGGCCATATGTATATTGTCAGAATAACAGAACACTTCAGTATTCTATTTTTCTTCCTGATGGGGTTTCCTAACTGTTGGGATACCCATTTTTGAAATAGGAAATCAATAACTGAGAATATTATTTCCATCTTTACCTTTGAGTTACATTTTGTTTCAAAACCCCAATATTACCCAGATTTTGTATCCCTTCCTCTCTTTCCCATGTTCTGACCTTGAAGCCTCAGCCAGAATTTAAACTTCTTTACTCCCTTTTCCACCTTCCCACCATAAAACTTCAGCCAGAAAGACAAGGATGCCTGGGTACCAGGTACACATTCTTCTTTCTTCCTATTGGGACCATGCCAGCCACCACTTTTGCATTTCAAAGGAAAGAACAGCCAAAGAAGGAAGAATATGTGCCTGGTGCCCAGGCTTTGCTGCTGCAGTTGCCACTGCTATCCTAGAACCGTTTCTTGGCCTGGCAGCAGTAGAATGCAGATAATTTTAATATTAAATACTGATTTGAACATCTATGTTTTTGGGGATCAGTGTAGGGTGGTCCTGGAACCAAACCACTGTGGATACAGAGGGCCCACTGTAGTTCTTTGTTTCGACTGCTTCCAGTCTGCTTTCAAATTGTTCAAATAAAAAGATTCCACTACCTCATTTCCCTGAGCAGAGCAGGGAGACTGGCTACCTTCTATCTCAGGATACCTAGCTTTCTTACCTGTTTCATGGTCAATGGAGAAGAGATGCACTGCTGCTCCAAGGAACTGATATGTGACCACTGCATTCACACCCTGGTCATTGTCCAAAGCTAGAATTGGCCCATTAAGGACTGTGATGCGAGTACCTGAATGAAGCATGGAGGCCTAAATAACAAGGGTAACATCAATAGATTTCATTCCCTCCCTCCTCTCCCCAGAAAATACCCCAGTGATCAACAATGAAGAATGAATGTATGAAACAGGGTGACAGCCTATGAGATATGATGCCTGATGTAACCTTGGCAGACTGAATCAAGACGCTCCCTGGAAGAAGCCTTACAGCCCTGCTAAAACAAAGCACACACATCCATCAGCCATATTCAAAATCACAGGGCATTTACAGGGAACTCCACCTTCTTTGCTGGCTCATGAAGTCACATATCATGCAAGAGGGGCCAGTCAAGAACATACTACATTTTACTGAAGTATTAAATATTTTGGAAGTAATCACAAAGTATTAGTTCTCCAATTAAAGTTACATGTAATTAAACTCCTGGTGAGAAGTGTGACTATGTGAAATTACTAAATTAATGCATTCAGACTTGCAGGGCAACTGTGGTCCAATCTGGAAGGCAACTCGCCCTAAAATGGTGGAGTGAGCTGCCCACCCTGCTTGGACTGGGAAATACTACAGTTGACAGTTAGGATAAGAAATAATCTATTTGCTTCCATAATCTATCATTCCCTCTTCCCTTACATACTCAAGTTCATAGGATGCTACCTTATTTAAGAAAATTACAGTAATTACGTTAAAACAGCAAGTACACATTTTGAGTAACCCCTTCAAATCAGGGTCACAAACTAGAATGAAACCATGCTTTACAATCCCAGTCTGATGAGTGTATCTGAATGACAATTTCTTTGTTCATTTGTACCATTAAGTCATGGTCAGCTCAAACTGGGAAGTGTCCCCTTCCACATAATTTCTAAGGGGAAGAAAGAGCATAGCTACTTCTGAATCTCCTTCAAGCCATGTTTTGGAGGATAAAATATAATGACTACAGGATTGTTTATATTTCCCTGGCATCAGCAAATAGGACTCCAGATGATTACAGTGCACCCGCGTCATACGCGGCTTTCAGCATACGATGAAAGCCGCGCTGGAAAGCACGAGCCCAGTTATTTCTAATGGGGCTCCAACATACACTGGATTTCCCTTACACTGTGGGGTTCAGAACAGATCCCCTGCGTAAGGGAAGGGCCCACTGTACCATGTTATTTTTATTTATGCTATTTAATCCAAGCAAAGGAATTAGAAAAAGCCACACATTTAAACCTTAAAATGCCATAACTAGTTCATAAAAATCCAAGATTGCTGATTGCATAAATCTCACAAAGTGGTTCTACACTTTTATAACAGGAGAAAAAAAATGGCATTTCAGAAGCCACAGAAAAGTAAGAGCAGTGGTGTTCAACACAATGCACAGGGTTGCAAACCATTTCAATTTTGAGGGTCTATACTCAAGGGCCTGGAGGGTTGCATGTACACATGTGCATACACACACATGTCCCCAACACACATCTCAACACATGTCCCCACAAACTCAAGTCCCCAGCAGTCTCCACTGTGGTCAAAACTACCAGTGGCTAAACACCAATCTCAAAAGTCCTGGAACACCATGCCCTCTCTACCTGCAGCCCAGCCAATCAATTTGATTTGAAGAGGAATATAGGTGGGCTCTCACCAAATGTGGATGCCTGCATAACTGAGGGCTGCATGTGGTGCCTCATGATACAGGATTCTGGGAAAAGTTTTAGTTTCATTAAAAAAATATTAACAGGTGCTCACTTTTTCGAGGAGCAAACTTGCAATTCCTAATATAAACCTAGACATTCTAGACAAAAACTACCTTTCCCAGTTTTATCCTGTTTTAAATTTCTCAACTAGCATTTCTTAAACATGGCTTCATTAGGAGCATCTTCTTTTGTTCGATACAGTAGCCTCTCTAGGTTTGCTATGACTAGTATAATATGACTTGTTTGGTCTACATTGTATTTAGCCTCAGTTTCTGTTGCTTGCTTTGCAAGTAACATTGCAGTGGGAGAAAAGATTATCACTTTCAGAAACTGAAACAGTGTCTTAAATCTGTAAAACATGAGATTGCTTGTCCCATTATATGTCCCTTGTCTTAACACTACAAAACCTGGTCCCTTTCATTAACTAGAGGAGATCTGGGCTGGAAAAGAGACCTTCCGTTAAACATGGTGACTTGCTGAAGAAAATACTCACCTGGTGGTGAATTTTCCAGCACCTCAGCTTGGTAAGAACTCTGAGTGAAGAGGGGATGGTTATCATTTTCATCTGCTACTGAAATCACCAGCAACTCAAAATCCTAAAGTAGTGTATTCAAAAAGGAAAAGGATGGAAAGGCTTTTTTTCAAATAACACATCTGCAGTTAACTTTAGCAAGAACAACTCATAATTGTTGTCAGAAAAATACAACTTCTCATTACACAAATGCTGAAAGAATGCATACTAATCTCCACTGTTCTTCATGAAAAGAATGTTGAAAAAATATATACATACTGGCCTCCTCAGGAGTTTTGGTGTTTTGTTTAGATTCAAAGACTGCCTGAACCTGAAAACATGGGTGGGAGCAAGGTGTCCTTAGGGTGACATAATTATGAACCTCAGAACCCAGATAAAACCCAGCAAGATAATGAAGGGGTTGTGTAGACTGCTCCAAAGGGGCGGCCCTTTTACAGCCAGATCAGGGCTGCAGCAACCACACACTGTGGCCCTAATCTAGCCTTTGCCAGGCACAAAAAGAAGCCACAAAAAGGGTCTTTTTTGCACCGCAAAGGGCATGACAGCTATGCCACTGCAGTTTTATGGCGTTCCTTCGGCACTGCATCACGTGGATGCAGCGCCAGAGGACCACCATGATGCCATGCACCGTGTGGTGTGGTACGCAACATCACAGCACCCTGGGGTGGAGCTGGGGTGTGTGTCATGTGGATGCTATGCGTGGACTCCACCCTCAACCTGGGGTCCTTTATGGCCAGTATGCACATCCCTGAAGTGTTTCTGAAAAGTATTCAGGCTTGGCTTTGACATATTCTCCAATGCTGATAATACAAATACAATTACAATGGTAATAACCATTGTAATACTATACATTATAATATTGTAATGCAACATATAAAATAAATTAAGGGCAAAAATATTTTCATGGTTTTTAAGACACTCTGAAACATCTGTCATGAAAATAGGAATATAAATGAAGAACTGTAGAGCTGTTACAAACATTTTAATCCTGGCCTTGAAATCTTTTTTGGGATTCCCTAAAGGAGAAAGCAACATGTGGACCTGTGTCATATGTTTTTAACAGTACATATTACACAAAAGCCTCTCAGTAAACCAACTCTAGTGCTATATATAGAAGACAGAAAAGTATATAATTACCCGCCTCGCGTTGCGTGCATTTTCTGGATTATCCTTCACTGTCACTGTCAGCCTATATTCTGATACTCGCTCTCGGTCCAAAGGATGGTTTACATAAACAATCCCAGTCTAGTTAAGAAGAAGAAAGAAGGAAAAGAGAAAGAGGATGGGGAAATTGATGAAATGACATTGTTTTCTTTCTGTATGAATATTTAGCATCTATATTAAGCAGAGTGTAGTGGGGCTAGTGCAACATGAACTTGTGGTGGATGCAGGAGAAATGACTCTGGATGCTCTTGTAAAGTAAACACAAAAATGGAAGTTTATTATCTCAGGAAATCCATCTTAGGATAGGTAAGGATAGCCA
>NC_056524.1:170626130-170664758 GCF_019175285.1 Sceloporus undulatus
AATAATAATAATAATAATAATAATAATAATAATAATAATAATAATAATAAAGTGACTTATACAGTACTTGGTTACAAGAGCCCCTAAAAGCTGGCATCCACTGTTGGGATTGGAGCCCCATGGGTGCTCTTTCCCAGTCAAAGGGGAAAACAACAATAAAGATATTAACTGATTTCTTGAAAGAAGAGGGAAGTGACATCTGCAGGTATGAAGGAAGCAAATGGTTTGAGCACATAGAGCAAAAACAGATGTAGAGAGGTGAAGACAAAAGGCAGGCATTATCTAGATTCCCCTCTCTCACTAATCACGGCATGCAAGTTTTGATGCCTCTTAGCTTTCAACACTTTCATGATGACAAATGGAGTGGTATCGTTTTTAAGAAGTTCATCTCTTTATCTAGAGTAGGATGGCTATTTGGTAGGATAATAGTTGTTGCTTTATGAAGCCTGTCACAGCGATTGTGCCAGCATGCTATGAAAGCAGTATGAACTCTACACTCTTGAGATATGGTAGGGAGAAACTCTTTCTATGCACCACACACTAAGTCATGCTGGCCTAAAGCCACTGTGAATGTGACTGACATGGGAGGGTCTATGCACTGGTAATACAGAAAAAGAAATGAAATCAGATTTCAAAACCATCCTTTACTTTTGAGTATAAACTAGAAACAGACCACCAAATACAATGAATTGTTCAGTTTCTGGTGATTTTGTTAAAGTCAACACAGCCTACAGAATCGAACTCATATTTCCAGTAACATTAGGTATAAAACACTGCAGTGAACATAACCCTCAACTCAAGGGCACACATAATATTATATACTTTGAAGAGATGGGAGATGCTTTGTATCAGCAGAAAATGGTTGTGGCTGGTTTGAGGGCTGACTTTTTCAACTTCCTCTCAGTTTACTATGGGCTATGAGAACAGCAAATAAGAGAAGTTGCAACACTTGAAATATGTCTCATCACAAACCAAGATTGCTGACTTTGTCCTGTGAAAGTCAAATCCTATGCATGCTAGCTTAATGATAGTGCCACCTTGGATCCCATTTTAGCATCTGGTACAAAAATGACTAAACAAGGGTATAGCTATAGGGGTGGTGGTGGTGCCCTAAATAAAAAACTGGCCATGTGACAAAAATTTCCTTTAGTCCCCAAATTTCTAGCATTACAGCGAGTGAGACAATTGTTCATTCACAGAAATCTCATACAGGCTAAGTATTCCTTATCCATAATTCCACATTTCAAAATACTCCAAAATCCAAACATGGTTGTGTACATGGTTCAGTGTACACACACTTTATTTCATAAACATAATTATTAAAAATATTGTGTATAAAATTACCTTCAGGTGCTGTCTATAATGTGCATACAAACATAAATTAATTTCATGTTTAGACTTGGGTCCCATCTGCAAGATATTCTAAATATTCTCTACTAGGAGATATTTGCTCTCAAAAAACTACAAAGAACTGTTTGTGTAATAAGATATCTCTGAAAGACCTAAACTTAATCTGAATTGTTTGGTAAATTATCCACAAAATACATACTCCCACTTCTGCTAAGACTGAGGAGGAAACCTCCCCAGAACAAACTGGGACACTGGTTGTTTATTCAGGGTGAACTGAACATGTAACCTTTTGTGGTAGCCAGATGCATTTTGCTGATATTAAAAAAAACATTCTAAACTGTTAGATTCAAGTGCTGATGTGCTTAATATTTAATAAGATTTCCCCTTTGTATCAAATTGTAGTTTATTTCAACTAAGGCTGCATCTGCACTGCAGAAATAATGAAAATTGATACTGGTTTAACTGCCATGGCTAAATGCTATGGATTTCTGGGATTTGTAGTTTTGTGAGTTATTTTAGCCTTCTCTGTCAGAGAGCTCTGGTGCAGCAACAAACCACAAATTCCAGGACTTGCATACATTTCAAATTCAAATTAATATGAAGTGTGAATGAATGCCTTCCTTGCATGCCGTTTTGGGTCTGCAGAGCTGAAGGGAAGAACACTCTGTGCCATCAGCCAGGGGAACTATGACTATAGGGAGACTGCAACCATTGTGTCTTGGGAAGAGCATCATGTTTCTATTTCCTTCTTATTAGATTGGATGTTATCACACAGGAGGAATGTCTCTCAATTTCGAAAGAAAAGAAAGTAGGGCCAATTAAAAAATGAATGCGATTACACAGATGGTTATCAAATGCACAGAAGAACACAGTGCCCATCCCAAAGCCGAAGTAGTGTGAATGCAAAATAAACTATCATATGAGTACGTACCCTTTGTAGTCTAGAATTCAAATTAGCATCTCTGCACATGCGCAGTGAGGGCAGAATTGGATCGTGACCTTTTTACACTTCCGGCAGGGCTTGCCTCTGGTTCCCATGGTTTTGCCTTGTTTCACGTTATTTGTTCATTCATTACTCTTTATTTCACATTATTTAGGCAATTCACCAATTCAAATCAGTCCAAAGCAACCCTGTACTTGGTTTGAGCATTGGACTATGACTCCAGAAGGCAGGGATCGAATCCCACTGGGGACCTGGTGCAAGTCACACTCTCTCAGCCTCCTCAGAAAATGGCAATGGCAAACACCATCTGAATAAACCTGCCAAGAAAATCTTGTGACAGGGTCGCGAGAGAGAAAGAGAGAGCCCTGGCCAATCCCTTCCCTCTAGTTGGAAAGAATGAATTTGCAAAGGGAAAGAGCCAGAAAGGGCTGAGAGGAGGGGGGAGAGAAGGAGGCAATGTGTGTATGTCTCTGGGGGGAGGGCTGCTTCATCCCCAAAACAGCTCCAGAAGTACTCCGAGAGGAGAGAAAAGCCCCCCACACCCAACTTTGGAATGGAACAGGATTTGTAAATTCTGTATTTCCCCAAATTTACACATCTCTCGGTTGACCCTGGATTGGGTTTGAATTGACCTAGCATTGACTTCGATTATGTGTGATAACCTCTCGTGCAATAACATGAATCTGCATGATTGCATCCAGGATCACACTGCATTGACCTTCCAATTTTCACCAATTTCCCCTGTGTGATAATGACCTCTGTAAGGCACGCATGGGGAAAACATGGCACATGAGTTTCATGCTGCTCCTGAACGCTACTGTTTCAATTCATGAAGCCCTCTAATATTCTTGATTTTTTTAAAAAATTGGTATGAATTTGAGGCTGTTTTTACATGAAAACTGTGCAAAAGGCTTCCAAATACACAAAAAGCACTCTGTCCCACACAGTTCCACATAACCCCCAAGTACCTCAGCTTCTACCACTGAAACCACTTGAGAAAGGAAGCAACATTTGGTGCAGAAGCCTTCTGAAAAAGACCTCCCTATCATCTAGACTCCAGTTTCCTTCTGGGAAGAAAGCCATCACTTAAATCTACTTCATTCTGGTTTCCAGCTTCATTTAAAATTGTTTTGTGGTTTGCTTTAAAATTGTTTTTTAGGCAGTTAATATATTGTTTTATCTCATTTTGCTAGATGACTTGGGCTTGCTAAAGAAAATTAGAATATAATTCTGTTTTTTTTTAAAATAACAATTCCAGCAAACACATAAATAAGTGTGCTTGAATAAAACATCAAGATAATAAAGAAAAGACACTATAGAGCTTGTGTTTGTGCCAAAATGCATGGTGCATAAAACCATTTGTGTACTCCAGCAACTCAAAGGAAAAAGAAAAATGGAAGCCTGAAGACTTACAGTGCCATTAATGTAGAAAGTATTCTCTATGTTCCCTGCTGTGATGCTGAAGGTTAACAGAGCATTCCTGCCACTGTCGGCATCACTGGCAAAGATGCGGGTGACAACACTGGAGATGGGTGCATTTTCTCTGAGAGTAAGATTCATTGGTAAGTTCAGAAGTACTGGGTCATTATCATTAATGTCCAGGACTCGCACTCCCACCATGACCTGAAACATAGAGAGGAGGCATGATGAGAGGCAAAGGAAGAGATCATTGTGGTACTCTTTTGTGACACCCAAATGATCACCCATAGGATTTTTCCATACCAACTTCACTCTCCATTAATCTTATCCTATGGATTTGCACCATTTAATTTTCCCCCATGACAACTCCCACGGACAATTCATTTTCTTCCCTGTTTCTCTCTTATGGAGGTTTCAGAACCTCACGTTTGCAATGTGTCCCACAAACCAGCAAGACTTACAGTGGAGCTGAGAGGAGGCACGCCCCTGTCCCTGGCAGCAATGGTGAGGTTATAGAAAGCAATGTTTTCTCGGTCAAGCTCAGCATCCTTCCGAACACGTAGCTCTCCTTCAACAGGGGAGATCACAAATTCTCCTGCAAATACAGACAGAGATATGCTCACAGGAAGAGGAAGAGGGTAGGAGGATCAACAAGGAATATGATCTGAAAAGAAATATTGTGGAGGAAGCACACAAGCGTTTCAGACTTTTATCCCTTCTTTAGTAAAAATATGTTTATCATGTAGAAGGGTGAAAACATGCTTCAGAAAGGGATGGATATGGTGTCTCTGAATGCATTTTTGCAGAGCCATCAGTCTCCAAGGAGTTGTCTACATCAGCAGGAAACCCGTGCTCACCACATAACCACAGTGCAGTTCCCCAGTCAGTAGCAACTCCAATAAGCCCACACTCACTATGTGATAAAAAGGAGCAATCACATTTTACTATTGTTGCATGCTAAAGAGCTGCATGTAAGTAAGCTGGAAATGGTACACAGTCCAGAGTCCAGAGAAGTGCCTATGCTGAGTTCTCTTGTGACACATCATCCAGGCTATCTGATAGCCCACATCTCTCCCTAAGAGACTGCTCAGATCCTGAGATCCACAAGAGAGGCTTTCAGCTACACTACCCTCACAAGTATGGTTGGCGCAAACTTCTGACATGACCTTCTTAGTGACTGCCCCTGCACTTTGAAACACATTCTGGGAAGAATGGCCCCTTCTTTGCAGTCTTTCTGTTGGCAGAAACAGACTCCCCCCCCCAGAAAGGCTTTTAGAATGCAAAGCTATAAGGAAATGGCTCATGAGAGGCTGCTCTATTGTATAAACTGTACTGTTTCAACTGCTTTTTATCCTTTCTACAGATGTGCTTTAATTGTGATAATACAGCAATTCTATTTCAACACTGACTTTTTCATGTTTTTTAACTGTATTGTAATTATTTTAATTTGTAAGCCCCCTTGAATCCCAACTTTGGAGAAATGGTGGGGTATAAACAAAATTAAGAAGAAAAGGAAGAAGAGTTGCACTTAGCTACAAGGCGGACTGGAATTATTCCTCCCATGCCAGAGAAATCAAGTAATGTACCCTAGGAGGCTCCACAGCAAGGAAATTTCACGGTTTTAGAAATTGTTTAATTCCACAGCGCATAGCATAATGAAAAAGGTGTGGGGGGAAAAGAGAATCTAATTCTACATATTTGTTCAGAAGATGTGTAAGCCACCCTTTAGATTAAAGTTGTGACCTTTCTTCCTGTTCAGGCACTGTGCTGATGGGAAACTTCAAGGTCTGTGCTCTCTCTTCTAAAAGATCTTTATCTTTGTACTACCAGACACGGACTGCACAGTCCTTCTAACCGAGGGTGCTTTGATAGAATTCAGTGTCTTCTGATAACTTTCAAACTGAGGATGCCTCCAAGGAGAAGACTCACCTCTGACAAGGGCTATCCTTAGTAAAGTAGGACACACAGCCACCTTGTATACTAGAGGAATGAGTGAAAACACTTTTGACAATTTCTATCGCATGAACTTTCATACTGAATGCCAAGTCTAGGAGAACTCCAAAAAAGAACACTCGGTCCTTTCAAAAGAAGACCAGCACCAGCTTTTCTAGATATATCCTTTCTGTAATATCTTTTCAGAGCCATCAGTTTACCTACATACATGATCTCCATTTTGTCTGGATTAGTTTTCAGCTTGTTTGCCCTTGCACATTATTCTGAGAAATGGCAGAAAGCATTGTGTGTGTCATTCCATATTGGGATACACATGCAAGAAGCCATATTGATATCTGTACTCTTCAAACTCTACAGCACATGTCTAGTCATGAGTTCAATGGGACTTACTTCCGAATAAGGATATACTACTGCTCTAATTTAACTTGTAAGCACTCTCTTTGTCGATATAATCAATGTCCATTTAGGGTGCATCTACACTGTGGAAATAATGCAGTTTGACACCACTTTAAATGCTGTCACTCCAGCCTATAGAATCCTGTGATTTGTAATTTTACAGGGTCTTTAGTTTTTTCTGCCAAAGAATGTTGCTGTCTCACAAAACTACAAATCCCAGGATTCTGATGGAGCCATGGTAGTTAAAATGGTGTCAAACTGCATTATTTCTACAGAGTAGAAATAGTCTAGTCAAATGCTTCTGACAGCTTAGAAGCAAGTAGGAAAGGTCATTGTCTGTCTGCCTCCAGTATCTGTTATTTAGTGATATACTACTTCTGACCATGTACATTTAATGTGCCTATCCTGGCATATATATATATATATATGCACACACATATATACACACATATATCCTCCATGATAGATATAAAAGTCATGCATTCATTGTGTGGTGAAAAAAAAAGTCTTCTCTAGTATTTTCTGAAATTACCACCAGCCAGCTTCTATGATAAACCAGAGTTCTGCTAGTACAGGTCAGGAAGACAAACTTTTCTTTATCCACATTTTCATGGCACTCATCAGCTCATGTTTTCTGATAACTTTTCAGATTATTGGCTAAAACATGATAGATACTTTAGCACTTCTTGTTGTGTCAAGTTCCTTCCACACCATTCTGGACTCAGTCTGGGTTTTATCTTTGTGCATGTGGCAGACAGATTCAGCTGAAACTTGCTTGTGTACTGGACTAAAAAAAGAACTGAAAATTAAACTAGTCTGGATATTGACAGTTTGTGAAATCCAAGCCAGTTCTCTTACACTTCCTTCATATTCTTTCTCCCCTCCCTCCCCAGTCATATTATTCAAATAACATTTAACACAGCCTTGGTTTCATGTTTCTGAAATATTAATTTGCTATGCTAGCAAAAACTTATATTGGACTTCTACAGAATTTGGTTTATTTTTTTCCAGAGGCCAAACTAAACAAAACATTGTACAATTAGAGGTAATAGTGTTTCCTCTTTAAGTGGGTGGGGGTAAAAATGTTTACAAGGGGGAGAGAAATAGTAACTCGATTGGGGGTCGATATTATAAGAGGGAGGACTCTTTTCCTGTTCCAATTCCACTTCTCTGGGCTCCCAGATTTTTCTTATTATTTTCCAGAAATTTCATTGGAATCCCACTTCTTCCCCTTTTGCCCTTTCTGCTATTTCCCTGATTGGCTCAAACAAACAAACAAACCATATGGGAAACTAGATGAATAGATTTTCTCCAGATTAGAGGAGGAAAATTTATCTCAAAAACACTGGCCTGTGATGGCATGCAAAACCTAGAACAAATTAGATTTAAAGAGCAATCTGCTGCTGTTATCACCATGCTAAGAAGGTAACTATTCTGTTACTTTTTTGCACAGTGGGACTTGACAGATCACCCCTTTCCTAGCTGATTGGGACTGCGGCAACCTCATGCTGCGGTCCTGATCTGGCTTTCGAGGGCACCATACCTGTGGCGTCGTTGCTATACGGTGCCTTTTCTAGCACCGCGGTGGCGTGGCTATATGGTGCTACATTATCTGGATGCGGCACCAAAGGTGCGCCATGACGCTACGCACCATCTGGAGTGGCATGCGGCATCAGGGCATCCTGGGGGGTGGAGTTGGGTGTGCATTGTGAGGACGCTACGCCCGGATTCTGCCCCCAGGCTGGCCTTTCAGGCCAGTCTGTAAAGGGTCAGTGTTACTCTTCCATGATTTTCTGTCATGTCTTTTACAGAAAAATCCCTTAGAATTGTTCTGAGAGTGGTATAAACCATGAAAAAAAAATCTATCAAAATCTTACTTAAAATGTTTACAAATGGTAACTAG
This sequence comes from Sceloporus undulatus, assembly GCF_019175285.1. Lineage (NCBI taxonomy): Eukaryota > Metazoa > Chordata > Lepidosauria > Squamata > Phrynosomatidae > Sceloporus > Sceloporus undulatus. The sequence continues at coordinate 170,634,095 of NC_056524.1, forward strand.
AAAGGAATGAGGAATTGTTGTCTGTTATATGGATAAAGTAACTTAATTCTTATTCATTGTAAAAAGATACAAAGGAATCCTGTAGCAACTCTGAAATATATTCGTTGTATTACTTTGCAAATGTAAAACAATTGCTATAATTACCCCCAAAGCGATTGTTTGCAGGATATATGTTGCTTATAATTTGTTTCTTCTGAGTTCTTGGGAAATGCACTGAGAAATGAATACTATGGCCCTGGTGCAATTCACAATTATATGTAAAAGGGTAGTGGAGTATTTTCATATCATCTGTGGGTGAGAATCTCTCTCTCTCTCTCTCTCTCTCTCTGTGTGTGTGTAATAAGACTGTGTAGCAGATACACAGGACAGATCAAGGTGTGACTTGTACAAGAGATGTGATCTACTTCAATTTTAGTAATTTAGCCTTTCAAGATGCATTAATCCAAATTCATTACTATTTTTATGCCTCTACACACGGGGATGGTAGTGAATTTGTTCCCAGACCCTGTTTTGTGGAAAATTGGAGAAAGGAACATCAACAGTGCAGATGAGGCCATGACACTAGCAGAAAATAGCAAAGGCTTGGAAAGCCAAGGAAAAAGTCTAAAGGCAGGTTTACAGTTGAAAACTAAGAAACTAAGAAAACAAAAAGAATTTTCAAAGATGGTTTACATAACTTTAAAGGAGATGATGACCTTGAACACTGAAATAGTTCAAGATTTTCCATATTCTTTCCTCAGGCATTAATCAGAATGGAGACAGCAGTCAAGAAATCAGAAGAAGACTAGGACTGGGAAAGCAATGAAAGAACTAGACAAGGGTATTGAGAAGCTGGAGAGTGTCCAAAGGAGGGCAACCAAAATGGTTAAAAGTCTGGAAAACACGCCCAATGACAGTGATGTCCAAACTCTGGCCCTCCAGTTGTTTTGGACTTCAGCTTCCAGCAGCCTCGGCAAGTCATCTGGGATGCTGGGAGCTGAAGTCCAGAAGGCAGTAGGAAAAGAAGCTGGCATTAAAGATGGATAGGTTCAATCAAGGAAGCCATGGCACTGAGTTTGCAAGTCCTGAGCAGAGCTGTTCCTAGAATCATAGGCTTGTAGAGTTGAAAGAGGCCACAAGAGCCATCCAGTCCAACTCCTTGCTAAGCAGGAATACATAAGCAAAACTGTGTATTCTGTACAGTGTATAGGGTGACACTCTTGCTGTAAGTCTAGGGTGTATACTATAGTGAGCTGCAGAACATGTTCTCCAGTTCCAGAGAAACATTAGCTATGCAAGCAAAGAGATCTTTCAGAGGTCCAGCAAGACCTTGCACTTCTGACTGTTTCTTTTCTTTCTTTCTTTCTTTTTGTCGTTCATGGATTAACCAGCTGAGAGCTGTAGTATAGCTCTCACACAGACATAGTATAAGTATATTGCACAGATATATTATAAGTACTATGGGATTTCAATGTGTAAATCCAATTGAATTTTACTGTCTTTTAATGGGATTTTTTAATTCATTTAAACTATTATCTACCTCTTTGAAATAGGGTGGAATGTAAGTGGACACCAATGATTACATACAAGACTTTTCCATTAGAAGCCTGTTGTACACTAGATAGCTTGAGAAATTGATAATGATAGGACATTAAAAGGCAGACCTAGCCTGCCTTGAACTTAGCCTGCTTGGAGAAATGACAGCTTCCTTGACCTGAAAACCAGTGAACTCTTCATCACTGTACAGTAGTATTGCAGTCTCATCCCTTCTAGCGCCAGTTTAATAATGCTTCAAGTGTACTTTACTTTTTTGTGTGGCATGAACTTGCAAAACTTCAAGCATGTTCTATTACAGAAAGTATAAATGATATGCAATGTTTTCTTTCATGGCGGATGCTGGTTGTAACAGGATTTCCTGATGTAGACACTCCAGCTTCTCAGAAAGAGGCCCCTTGACAGGAAATTGTGTGTGTGTGTGTGTGATCTCCCATTCACTATCCTAAGACATTTATTTCTCCACACCCTTCCCCTTTGACTTAAAATTTCTTCATTTGAAAATAATCTACCTGTTTGTATTTGTATTATCTGTCCGGCAATGTGATTTCCAAAGCTCTCTTTAATCTGAATGGTCTCAGGTTTTGAGTTTCACCCAAGATATCTATTGCCCAGCTTTATGCTTAGAGATGAAATTGGAGAGCGGGGGGAACTAGCTGAGTTCCATGTATCAAAATATTAACAACTTACTGAAAAGAACGAATTACTGTACTATATAATTTATTAAAATGGGATAAAAGTTCAAGGTGTAACTTAGAAATAACAAGATATTCACAGACATATTATAAGAACTTTAAGCACTTATGGTTATACAGTTGGCCCTCCGTTTTCATGGGGATCCATTCTGGACCCCCCACACACAAAAAAGGAGGCTTGCACATATTCAAGTGTGAACATGTGTGCGCCTGTGCACACATGCACAGGGGAGTGCCCCATTAAGAATAGCGGAGGTTCTAGTAACCCCATTAAGAATAGTGGAAGTTGCCGCTCCATGGATTTCCAAGGTCATGGCTCCAAGATCTGTGAGTTAGGAGGGGCAACTGTACTAAGTACTGAGTCAGTGTGGCATAGTGGTTTAAGCGTTGTACTGTGACTCTGGAGACCAGGTTCAATTCCACACAGCCATGAAACCCACTGAGTGACCTTGGATAAGTCAGATGCTCTCAGGAGAAAGCAATAGGAAAGCTCCTCTGGATAAATCTTGCCAAGAAAATACCATGATAGCTTTGCCTTAGGGTCACCTTAAGTTGGAAATTACTTGAAGGCACACAGCACACACAAACACAAGTACTATTAATCATCTATGTAGCATTTCTTTGGTTTTTGTCCTAGGTTTGTTGGCTTGGTGACTTGGATTGTAGAAGTGGAAACTACTAAATCACATAACTAATGGATACTAGATTTTACCAATCCCCTGAAGCTGAATTCTTTCTTTTATTTTACCATTTCCCCCCAGCAAGAACATCAGGAAAAGACTAAATCGTGCAAAAATTATTCGAGAAATCTTGGCCCAAGAGCTCCTCTCACTTCTGCTTTAGCTGAGCTACCAAGCATCAAGGTTGGTGGCATGCGTGTCTGATTCACAAACTGTTCCTAGATTTTCAGATTCAAGTACTGAACAACCAGAAAGCATGGTAAACTGAAGACCTATTTCTATTGTTTTCACTATGATCCTGTTTGAAACATACTTTCCGGACAAACATTCCTAAAAAGGGTCACACAGGTAGAGAAAGATGGCTCCTGCTTTTGAAACTACTCCAGGGCTTTAACCATCTTGGATAATTTTTGACATGCTGTATCTAATTTGACCTCACAACACTGTGTAACAAAACCATTAAGATATTCTATGTGACCAAATCTACCCAAGAAATCAATAGCAAAAATGAAATTTGAATAGAGAAGGTTGGCAGGAGGAAAATTAATTCATTTGAAATGTAGTCTGGAGGGTGAGTTCTGTGGAAACCATGGACTGCCAAAAAGGCAAATAAATGGATTCTAGAGCATATCAAATAACTCTGCCTAAAAGAGAAAATACCTAAACTGAAGCTATAGTTCTTTGGACATTATCATGAGATGACATGGCTAATTAGAGAAGATGATAAAACTTGACAAAGTGGGAGGCAGTAGGAAAAGGGGAAGACTGCAATACAAGAGGATAGACTCAATCAAGAAAGCCATGGCCCAGGCATAACAGGACTGTCAATAGCAAAGTGTCTTCGAGGTCTCTCATAGATAGGGCTGCCATAAGTCAAAGCTGACTTGACAACAATTAACAAAAAAATGGAGATCTCAGAATGGAGAACTGAAAAAAGATCACTGTTTGGTTCAATTGTGTTAGCTTTCACTTGCAATTCAGATACAGAGAAATTGTTTGACAAACAAGGAAAATGAGACTTATTAAAATTGTTATTCATTTGAGAAGTAAGAGGACAAGGAAGGAACAAACTACTTACTTAAATGACTGTTTCTTCTCGTGACCAATGCCTTTTCTAGAAGGATGAGGAACTAGAAAAACAAACTTTGTTTTTGTTCTCCTTCTTTTACCACTTACCAAGGGGGTCTCCTGCAATAATGCTGTACTCCACTTGTCCACTGGGCCCTGAATCCCCATCATGGGCCAGAAAAGTCCACACTCTTGGACCAGGCTGTCCTTCTGTGATGTCAAAGGGTCCTTCATAAGAACGTGGGAATGTTGGCTGATTGTCATTGATATCATTCAAGTTCACTAACACCTAGGATGAATGCACACAATAAAAAAATGAACAGAAGAACTGTAAATGCTTTTAAGAGAATGGGATCTCAGACTACTTTTGCAATTCAATTCAGGCCAATTCCAGTTTACTGTATTAGTCTACTGACCATTTCAAAAATTACAAATAATAAAATGAAAAAAATTGTAAGTACTATAATACAATCACAATAAAACATTGCCTTATCACAATGGTTAGGATAATTACATTAAAAAAGAAGGTAAGTTTGTTCAACACAAACCAATTTCTCATGTGAATCAGAAAGGAGCCCAGATAATTCTCCCTATATCTTAATGGCACAGGTAGACAGTTACTAGGCCATTGCATATTACTAGGACATTGGATATGCAGTACATTGTCTGTCTATGGAATGACTGAAATCTTCCTTGAAGAATCACTGTCTCCATTGTGAAGTCAAAGGCTTTCAGGGTCGGCATCTGTAATTTTTGTGGGTTTTTCGGTCTATGTGGCCATGTTCTAGAAGAGTTACTTCCTGACATTTCGCCAGCATCTGTGGCAGGCATCTTCAGAGAATGCTCGCCTGGAAAGGAGTTGGGTATATATATTGTGTGACCTGGAAATGCAGGAATGATTTGCATGTGAATTGTTCTGTTGCTAATGGCAGGCCTGAGGGTGGGAGGGTATGCAAAAGAGGATGAGTGTCTGCTTGATTAGTCCTCATTGTCTGTTGGGAAACCCCTGACCCTGAGAAATTTCTCATTTGCATTTGTTGAGTCTTCTTCTTGCTCTTTTTCAGGACTGGTAGCCAAACCTTGTTTACTTTAAGGGTTTCCTCTTTTCTGTTGAAATTGTCCAGGTGTTTGTGGATTTCAGTGGCTTTCCTGTGCATCCTGACATGGTAGTGGTTGGCATAGTCCAGAATTTCAGTGTTTTCAAACAGTATTTTATGCCCAGGATGGTTTGTGGCATGTTCTGCTACTGCTGATTTTTATGGCTGGCCCAGTCTGCAGTGTGTCCTGTGTTCCTTGATTCTTGTTTACACACCTGGACAATTATCTGTTACTGCATCACATATAAATAACACAATGGAGTTTTACCAAATTTGGAGGGAAGTTTGGTATGGTCTAACTTTATACAGACAAAATTAACTTTTACTCCATCTTCCTGACTTCTGAGCTTGTGTTGAAAGTGTATTTGATTTCCTTGCTCTCACAAGTGAATAACTATTGCTATCCCTATGCATGGATACTTATATTCCCATGTATATGTCTAGAAATTCTAGTCAAAAAATTGACCCTAAAACTTGCATGGATACTGTAATTAGAAAAAGTGGTACCAAGTCAGAGGATGTGGTCTTCTGACAGACATATATTTCAAAACCTTTTTGTGTTTAGGAATTAACCACAAGAAGATCCATCATAGTTACAAACCCTAAAAAGGAAGTTTCTAGTCCTTAGGTTTTGGGAGAGGAGATGCTTGAAAATAGAGGTAGAATGTATTCTTTTGTAGAAAAATTTCCTTGGTAACTCTGAAGCTGCCCTCATGACTTATTTAAGCTAGCCTGTAACAGGTCCATTTTAAGCCTGAGCTGAGGAAGTTATATGGGGTTTTAGAAGCCAGCAATATGCACCACAACTGGTAAGAAAGCAAATGTTCATTCTACACCTCCAATACAATGGCTGCTTGTTGTACTCTGTACATTTGTCTCTTGCAGGGCCATTTAAATGACTTTCCATTGGCAGAAGTTGTCATGAGGTGGAGCAATGACATACAAAGTTCATTAGAAGTCACTTTTAGGATGTCACTGTGAACTTTTTTCCTGTCTTTTTGGACATTTGCCATGCTAGGATGAAATACATGTCATTTTCATGTGGAGCCATTCCAAATGAAAAGGTGCTACAGAAGCAATTTAAAACTGCATCCTTGTGGTGGCCATAATGCACAAATCAACATCAGAATAAAATTTATGGAGCCAATTTGCACTGGCTTTTAGTGAAAGAACAAGCCAGTTCCAACAGCATAATGGAAGAATCTGCCTTGTGGCCCCAAGAGATTCATTTAGGGGAAAGGGTGTATGTGTGTAAAAAAACCAACAGAATAATTGTGACTTTTGAATCTATATCCCAAGGCTCCCATTCAACATACAGAATTGGATGCACAGCTTATCACACTACAGAGATTTTCTCTCCTGGTCAAATCAAGATATCATGGGTTTAAGGATGCCCCAGAGGCAGGGGAGGCAGAGAAATGCATCTCTGGTAACCAGAACATGCCACTGCCTCTGACTTTCACTGGGACTGTTTCTTACTAGATCTCAGGTTTTTTTAAAAAAATAATAGATTTCTGGATTTTCAGTCTGTGGAGAATTAAACCCACTGATCCAGAGCCCACATATAGAATGGTCCCACTGTACATCTTGTGCACAAGTCAGAAAGCAGCATGCCATTCCACAGGAAAATGTCCCATAGATGAGAACTGCAGATAGGGTAGCTATTTGGAATGAATCGAGTAGCTATTTGGAATGGATTGTACAATGGAGGGGAAATTGTAAAATATGATAGAATATGTTTATTGAGACAGTAAGAACTTTTCTATACTCACTTCACAAATCAGAAAAGCAGGAGACACTTGGCAAGACCCTTTTGGAATGAGTTTATTAGAAGAGTTGATACTGTTTCCCAGAAGAATGGGACTTGCTTGCTTGCTTGCTTATTTATTTATTTAATTTTTATGCCATCTTTCGCCCAGAAAGGGACCCAAGGCAGCTCACAAATAAAAACACTTTAAAAACTCATTACAATAAAACAATTAAAACATCAAATAAAAACAATATAAAATTACAAACAATAAAACCACAATAAAACCATGATAGCCATTCCATGGAACAACACCTTACATAAAAAAGCCATCTCATGATTATACATTAAAAACCTGCTTGAATAAAACTGTTTTTGCTTGCTAACAGAAGCTTATCTATAGATTCAGTTTCCCAGAAGAGATACATACCGTTGTGGTGGATGTGAGCCGTCGTGAAGGAACTGGACACTGGTCTGTGGCTGTGACTAGCAGTGTATAACGCCCATGGCTGATTTCGTAGTCCAACTCCTTCATGGTGCGGATTTGTCCCTAAAATGAAAGATCAAAAATGTTTTGTTCTCAGCAATGAGGCCAGCAATGACACTTGGATTGTAGGGCATCACAGCACAGTGATGCAGAGTGAAACAGTGACCTGGTCATGTACTAACCGTAGTATTGTTTATGTAAAAAGTGCCCATGATGTTCCCCTCTGTGATGGTGTAAGTAACTGTGCCATTTGGACCTTCATCAAGATCCATCGCATTGATGGTGATAAGGATGGCATTGAGTGTGCCTGGGCCCTCATCCAATGTGACTTCATACTGCTGCTGCCGGAATACTGGAGCGTTGTCATTTTCATCCAGGACAGTTACATACACTGTGGTTGTAGCCTGTGAGGAATCATGCAGTGGTGGGCGGAGAGCAGAGAAAAGAGATATCAACCATGGATTTCAATCTACATACATAAGCACATTGGTTAAATTGCCAGTAAAACTGCAAGCTCCTCATATGTGTTAGTCCAGTGATTCCCAGACTTTAGTCTTCCAGATGTTTTTCACTTCAGCTCCCAGAATTCCTGAATGTTGGCCATATTAGCCTGGGACTTCTTGGAGTTGGAAGCCCAAAGCACCTGCAGGGCCAAAGAAAGCTAACATTGACTAACATTGCTATTTTATATATATTTTTTTCTCCTGTATGATTCTTAACACCTTTGCCTGATGAAGAAGTCAGCGGAGCTTCAAAAGTGTGCACCATGTATTTTGTGCATTTTGGTTAACTGATGAGAGATATCACTGTTTTGTGGATTTTAGGAACCGCTGTGTTAGTCTGCAAAACAAGGGTGGGCAACTTCCAGATCTGAGAAGTAATGGCTGACATCCTGTTAGTGGCAAGCAAAGATGTAAGTCCATTTTACACCTCTATTTGCTTGTTGCAGTGGCTGATATCCTTCCAAGAGAATACTTCCTTCTCATGACTTACCATTTAGCCACTGTAGCCCTTCTCCCATTAGCCTTCCCTTGGCCGGTAGAGACCACAGAGGGGAATCAGAGAAGCATCTGGCTATCGTTCTGCAGCCAGACACTTCTCCAATCCCTCCCACTCTCCACCAGCCATTGAATAGCCAATGGAGAACAGGGGTGAAGTGACTAAATGGTAAGTCTAGAGGATGTGAAATAGAGAAATGTACTATGGTTCAGTATGAATAACTATTATTTTGCAGTGCTCTATGGGATCTTAGCCAATGAGCTGCATGTTAGCTGTAGCTAATTACTTTGGAGGAGAGTTAAAGGGATGTCACCAGCTATTTTCAAAACTTTTTCCCCAAAAGACCATTGTAAGATACATTTAGACAGCAAGTTTTCAGATTTAATGCCACTTGTTTATCAATCCTGAATTCCTCTCAACAAAGTAAGAGAAAGTAATGGAAAGGTAACAAATAATTTCCCCTCTCCCATTATTCCCTACTTTGCTTTTCGAAACAATTGCACACTGTAAGAAATAAAGAGACATCATGAAATTGTAGCATTTTGAAGTATAGGCTGAATGTCCTTCACAACCTAAAACAAGTAGCAACAAATATATTGGAGGTTCAACAAGTCTCATTTTCTCCTATCCTCATCAGTGTGGCAATTATTGAAATTGTTGTAGAAGCCATACTATAATGGGATGGGTGACATGAGAAAGCAATTTCAGTTGTGGACTAAACCTCTAACATGACGACACTTACAACCAAGTAACTGATCATTCTTCTCATCAGTAACAATCTCTCCTGTCTTGAATATTACCAAGTAAGAGCAAAGGTATTATAATATATAAGTATAGTGAAGGGACACTAAAAAATTATCCTTACAATAGGGGAGAACAATAGACCAGGTCTGCAAAAACAACATATCTCAGCATGTGAATAAACCACCAAGGCACAAAAAGATTTTTTACCTCTTGCTCAGCAAAACCATGTAAAATGTTTTCAGCAAGCTATACTTAAAGGTCAACTGATTTCACAGCAAAATCAAACACAGTAGCTATTAGCGCATTTTCTTGGCTATTTCTGGCCCCACTCCTATGTAAATTAAAGAAATCAACCTTTTAAGGTCAACTTTTATTTTCCATTCCTAAATGAAACAAGACAAAAGTTGCCAATTCGGTATTCATTTTATTTTGATATGAAAACTACCATGTTACTTCATTTGGGAAATAAATATTAATCCTATGGGATTAGAATGACAGAAAAGGAAAGGTGTGTTTGGAACTTTGTGGTTCTGAAATAATAGTTTCTTTAAAAACATCACATTTTAATCAAATATTTGCTAGGTATATGTAAATACATAAGACATTGTAATTTGAAGGTATAATTTTAATTTTGCTAGTTGTTTATGTCACAACTATTAGCATTTCATTCAGTAGCATATGGGTATGATTGATGAGTAACATCAGTGCAAAAAGCATGACTTTTTGTTTATGGTGTGAAATGGGAGGAGGACAATGAGGATATGACAGTATCAGTTACCGCACCGGTGACACCAACCCTAGGGACGCCACTGCCCATATCCAAGATATTCTAGAAGAATGGCTTTGAGATTTAATTGAATGGATAAGGGTTTCTGAATTGGAAGCTAAAGGTAAGCTAAAATGGTTAGACACAAGCATAGACAATATGCAGTGACCTAGGTATATACAGTGGACCCTTGGTATCAGCTTGGATTTGGTTCCAGGACCTCCCATGGATACCAAAATTTGTGGGTGCTCAAGTCCCATTATATAGAATGAGGTAGTAAAATGGTGTTCCTTATATAAAATGGCAAAATCAAGCTTTGCTTTTTGGAATTTATATATATTTTTGAATATTTTCCATTTGTGGATGCTTGAATCAATGGATAAAGAATCCATGGATACAGAGGGCTGACCATATTGATAAATTGTAACAGAAAGAGTGTCTGTTTCTAAAATAGGAGTTGAAAAAAGAGGGACTTATGGCTAGCAAAGCATTTTGAGCGGAACACAAGGCAACTGTCACTAATAAATAATTTGCCATAACGCTGATGCATATTTGAGGTGGTGGTGGGGGTACAGGGGGAAAATACATGTATAGCTATCTCCTTTTGGGGTTAAAAGAATCTTGGAGGAAGCAGATCAGAGAAAATAGTAAACATTCCTTTCCCAATGCTGTTGTTCTGATCAAATTCAGGACACAAAGGCCTCATTCCCATACGGATAAATCGGTGTGCGATCCAAATTGATGGGTTGATTTGACATTGGAGCGTGGTTCCCGCTACATTTTCTGTCATTTTCTGACATTAAAATAACCCACTTGTGGTTCGCATTTACGAATGAATCGATTCAAAACGATTCGGTTCCAGCCAGTCGAAGGGCAAATTTGAATTGATTCCGATCTGCTTGTGGTTCACACTTGCATGGAATCGATTTATCAAAAAAGAAGCGGAAAAAATCAGGGTCAAAAAGAAGCCAGTTAAATGGGTCTGGAGCATGACCCCCCTCTTGGAATCGCTTCAGCGATTGAGATTAAGTGAGAACCAGGGCCGTTTGAACTGTTCAAACCGATTTGCAATCTGATTTAAAAGGTAGTGGGAATGAGGCCTTAGTGGACAATCTGGCATAATTTCAGGACCCTGAAAAAATAACTGCATGGGTATTGGGGGTGTGGGCAATTCCAGGTGACACCCCACAGGAAGGTGGAGAGACAAGTGGATTTTTTGTGGATTTGCTGCCTGGCTCCCTCCCGGGGAAGGAATTCTTGGTAAATTCAGTGTTAGTATTTTATTGTTGTATTGATTGTAAATTGTACTAAGTGTCTTTTATGGTTGTAATCCCGCCTCGATCCGTGAGAGAGGCGGGAGCTATAAATAAACTATATTATTATAATAATATATTGTATAATATGTATTATCCTACTAGAGAGGCAGGCTAGCTCAAAACAGGCCTCCCTGGATGAAGATTAACCATCCATTAAGAAGCCAAGCCCTCCCTCCAGTCCATCTCCCCTGATCCAGGCCTCGGAGGTAGAGAAGAACTGCTGGCCCTCATCCCCTTCCCCTCCACCACTCATTTCTCCTTTTGTGTCGTGTCTTTTTAGATTGTAAGCCTGAGGGCAGGGAACCGTCCAATTAAAAAGATTGTATGTACAGTGCTGTGTAAATTTACAGCGCTTTATAAATAAAGGTTATTATTATGAGTATTAAAGATGGCGGTGGAAGGTCAAGCACGTCCCTCAAGGCTTTATTGCTGACCCAGCTTCCTCCCTGGAGAAGGAGCTGGGCTGGCAATGAAACCACAAGGGGGGGAATAGTGGGGGGCAGGCATCTGCTGCCGCCATCCCCCTTGCCAAACTCTAACACCAGGTGTCATCAAACCTGGTGGTGCCACTGAAGCACTTTTTCCATGTTAGGCCCTGGAAACTTGTTCCAACAGAACAGTCTGTTCCAACAAATGAGAAGATAGATTCAGCATATGAAGATTTGACTAGATTTATCAAACTGCACATATTTATGAGAGTACTTTGAACACCAAGCCACAAAGACCACTATAAGCACAAGCGGTGTGCCTTCTGGTTGCCCAACTATATTTTCAAGAAGTTTAAGATACTGATTAGGCTACCTGCTCTTCCTGCAACATCTTTCAGACAAAATCTCTAGAAACCACAAAACAACATAAATACACAGGGAAATTGTTGTGCAATATCCTGTAGTTAATATTCTTCATGGACATGCTAGAGGCAGCTTGCTGAGTGCTTCTTGCGAGCTTCTCTGATTGTACATCTTTTTCCTGTGCATTTTGTTTTTTGGTCTTTGATCTCCTGCATTCTAACCTGCATCTTCTCAGGATACACTGTTTTATCTGGTTACTTTAATATTGCCCATTTGGAATCAAAAGGCACTGTTAAAACTTGGCTAAGAGAGTAGCAAAGTCAAATACGTATTACATAAACCCATTGCAACTGAAGCTGATTGCCACAACTGTTTCTCTCCCATTGCAAGTTTATTTCCCCATCAACACACACAAACATGCACACATCACATTTGTGCACAGCTGGAAGCAAAAGGAGAAGTATCCAGAAAATGTGGTTCACTGGGATGTGTCACATCACTGTCCCCATCACAACAAACTTTGGACTGTACTGTACAGCCTATATTTTCCAGTGACTGGTACTTTGGTAAGTTAGCAGCTAAGGCAGACTGTGCTCAAAAAAGCTGAATGTGTGTTGGCTCTCAAATGCTGGGCAAGCAAAAGATAGCTATCTCCATATTTCATTCCACCATAAGAAAATATAGGGCCTGAAGAGACAGGCCAAAATAAAGCTGCTTCGGGTCACTTTGGAGGTATGCTATTTAAACGATGCATGTGTCCTAAGGTGCTGGAAGCCATGCCAAAGCCATGCTGCGGTCCTAAGGACGAGTGCAGCTTGCGCAGCTTCTAAACAGTATACCTCCAAAGTGACCTGAAGCAGCTTTATTTTGGCCTGTTTATTCGGGCCCATAATAACTAACTGTCCATTCACCCATTCAACTGGTTCATACAATCCTAACACTCAGATTGTGTAAAAAAAATTTTTTTTAAAGAGAAAGTCAAGGAAGAACTGAAATCCATTTAAACTCATCAATATCCTAACCATTTTTATTATCCTGCCCATCACCAGAAAACACGCAAATTAGAAAGAAGAAAAACCTCTACAACTTAGTGTTTAGAAACATTTTGATTCAAAACACAACTGATCTCAGATTATTTAAAACACACACACACGTATTTGGGAATTATTTTTTAATTTTTGGTTTGCTGCAACTTGTGCTGTGAAACAAGGCTGAGAATCCTGTGGTTTACTGGCTGCTGCCACACTGCAGAAATAAATGCATGCTCACATCACTTTAGCCTTCATGGCTCTGTCCTTTGGAGTCCTGGGATATGTAGTTTGTTGTGGCACCAGAGCTGTCTGACAGAGAAGGCTAAATAACTCATTTGTTGTGCACCTTCGAGTCATTTCCAACTTATTGTAACCCTAAAGCAGTGATGGTGAACCTTTTAGTGGCCGAGTGCCCAAGCTGCAACCCAAGACCCACTTATTTATTGCAAAGTGCCATGTCCCTCTGGCTTTCTAGTGCTGGTGCAACAGCACATGTGCCCACAGAGATGGCTCTGAGTGCCACCTCTGGCAGGTTCGCCATCACTGCCCTAAAGCAACTCTGTCATGGAATTGTCTTGGCAAGTTTCTTCAGAGGGGGCTTGCCATTACCATCCTCTGAAGTTGAGAAAGTGTGAGTTGCACAAGGCTACCCAGTGGGTTTACATGGCCAGGCAGGGACTCGAACCCTGGTCTCTAGTGTCATAGTAGTCCAACACTCAAAGCACTGGTTCTCCTAAAACCCCCAGAATTCCATAGCCTTGAGCCATGGCAATTAAAGCAGTGTCAAACTGCATTAACTCTGCAGCGTAGATGCAGCGGGATGCCATGTGGTCTAGTGGTTTGAGCTTTGCATGATGATTCTGGAGTCCAGGGTTCAAATCCAAGTTTGGTGATGGAAACCCCCTGGGAGCCAGTGTGGTGCAGTGCCTTGGGTGTCGGAGTATGACTCTGTAGGCCAGGGCTCGATTCCCAGCTCGGCCATGCAACCCACTGGGTGACCTTGGGCAAGTCACACTCTCTCAGCCTCAGGGGAAGGCCATGGAAAACTTCCTCTGAACAAACCTTGCCAAGAAAACCCCACGACAGGCTGGCCTTAGGGTCACTGTAAGTCGGAAACAACCTGGAGGCACACAACATAACACACCCAGCACAGACTTGGGCCAGTCACACTCTCTCAGCCTCAGAGAATGGCAAGGACACCCCTCCCCCGGAAGAAACATGCCAAGAAAAATCCATGATAGGGTTGCCATAAATTGGGAAAGACCTGAAGGCACACACAGCCACCACAAGAGGCAACACAAGATAAATGGCATGGCACAGTGTTGGCTTTTCTGTTTAGGCCAAGTGTGGCAACTGCTTCAGATGGAAAATGCTGGGGGGGGGGGGGGGGGCTGGTTTAACGGGGGTTGGGGGGGGGGGGGGGGATATGTGGGGCTACTGTTGCACTGGATGGATTTTATTGTCAGCCGCCTCGATCCTGAGGGAGAGAAAAAAAAAGGATGATGTTTATGATGATGATGATGATAACTTGCTCCCTAAAAGAAGAAGCCTGGGAAAAGGAAGTTTCCTGGGGGGGGGAGCCCTCTTTTGCTGGCCTTGGGTTGCCCCAATACAACACAGATTTTGCATTCTTGCCCAGCAGGGAAAGCCCCACTCCTTCCTGCAACTTCTCAAGGGTGTGTAAGTGTCTCTCTGTGTGTATGACACCCTCCTCCTCCTCCTCTTTGCATCTGACCTCCGGAGGCTGCTCTTTCTTCCTTCGCTCCGCCCGCTGGGTTCACCCCCAGAGAGAGAGAGAGAGAGAGAGAGAGAGGTCCCCTCACTCCTCCTCAGGGAAGGAAGGCATGGAAGGCGCCGGGAAGTGGTGGCTGCTGCTGCTGCTGCAACTCACCTTCGGACTCAGCCCCCAACAAGGTACAGGGGGACGCTCCCTCCTCCTCTAATTCTAATTTTCCTCCTCTTCCTCTAATTCTTCTTCCCCACCTCTTCCATTCTCCTTCTCCTTCTTTTTTCCTCTCTTCATCCTCTCCTCCTCTTCTTCTAATTCTAATTTTCTTCTCCTTCCTTCTTCCTCAGCTCCTCCCCCTCCCCCTCGCTTCTTCTTCTCTTCATCTTCCTCTCCTCTTCGTCTTCCTCCTCCTCTTCTCCTTCCTTCTTCCTTTTTTCTTCTTCTTCATCATCTCCTCCTCTTCTTCCTCTCTTCTTCTTCCTCTCCTCCTCCTCCTCCTCCTCCTCTTCTAATTCTAATCTTTTTCTTCTCCTTCCTCTCTTCTTCTCCCTTTCCTCTACTTTTATTTCTAATTTTCTTCTTCTTCTTCTTTCTTTGTCTTCTTCATCGCCTCCTCTAATTCTCTTCCTCCTCCTTTCTTACTTCTTCTTCCTCCTCCTCTCTTCTTCCATTTGCCTCTTCTTTTTCTTCATCTTCTAATTCTCTCCCTCTCCTCTTCTAATTATTTTTTCCTCCTCTTCCTCCTCCTTTCTTCTTCTTCCTCTCCTCCTCCCCTCAAACTTTTCCTTCTCTTTCCCTCACTGGCAGCAAGGCAAATGGATGACAGACAGAAGGGGTTTAGTTGAGTTCCAGCAGGTGCATCCCATTACCTGCTTTGGCTGTCATTCCTAAAGTGCCTGGATTTTATGTGTGTGTGTGTTTGTTTGATGTGAAGCACCATACATTCTATGGGTCAGTGTTCACAAATGTACTGTGGGCCCGCCCTCCACATTCATTGGGGTTGGGGCACAGAACCCCTGTGAAAGTGGAAAGACCACAAATAAAAACAACGCCATGATTTTAACAGCCAGAACAGCCCCAGGAGTCTCTCCAGTGCAACTATCAGCAGAAGTTGACCATAAAAATGTGCTGGAGGACCTACAAAGGACTAGAGAAGTGTTTTCTCTTGGAATCTCTAGATCTCCAGTGCAACTCTATGTCCAACTTCTGGCAGAGTCGCCAGTGTGACTCTATGGTCAACTTCTGCTAGTGTGACTATGGCCAACTTACAATTAAATGACGTATGTTTTTTTTCTATTATGTTATGCTTATATTTAATTTGCTTAATATTGTTTTGATGTGGATTTGTGCTAGATTTTCTATGAATCTTGTTTGACTTGTAATGTTCTTATGTTTTCCTATTGATTGCCACTGTATTGATATTGCTTATTGTCATTGTCTGCTTTATATGGCTGGGGGGCTGGGAAGGGATTAGTTTGTTTTTTATTGTATTTTTATTGTACTTCCACTGTTGTTAGCTGCCTGGATTTCTTGTTGGTTGGGTGGGATACAAATAAATTATTTATTATTATAACTTCTGCCAGTATGACTCTATGGCCAACTTTGGCAGAGTTGCCAATGTGACTCTATAGTCAACTTCGGACAGTATGACTCTATGGCCAGTTTCCAGCAGAGTTGCCAGTGTGACTCTATGGCCAACCTCTGGCAAAGTTGCTAGTACAGTATGACTCTATAGTCAACTTCTGCCAGTATGACTCTATGGCCAACTTTAGCAGAGTCGCAAGTGTGACTCTATAGTCAACTTCAGCCAGTATGACTGTATGGCCATCTTCTAGTAGAGTCGCCAATGTGACTCTATGGCCAACCTCTGGCAGAGTTGCCCTGGAGGATCTAGTGATTCCTAGAGAAACTCTGTGAATAATCAAACCCACCATGTCAAAGCCGCAAATGCGGAGGGCCAACTGCACACATAAACACATGTACAGAGAGAAACACCCACACAGACCCCTGCATCATTGTCACTTTGACCATTTAGCTCTGGTTTGGAAGTTGTTCCACGTGAATATTGGCTGGGTGTGAAAAGCAAAAGGTCCGTGGCTGGCTCCTGACCAACTTCGAGGCCTTGGTGCGGTGCTTTGCTACCCTCAGGTGACCTTGCTGCAGGGCCGCTATCTCCTGCTTGATGCCTTGAGAGCTTGTTTTTGAATATGAAGGGAAATGGTTTTGATTTTTGTTTTTGTAGGTGTGGTGGTTTTGATTTGCCAAGAGCTCACTGCTGAGGCTGCCGTAAATGAAAAAGTGATATGTTAACCGAGAGTGAGCAACAACATGTGTTCTGTTTTATAAGCTCTCCTCCTTTCAGACTTTACCAAAATAACCATAAGGCTTGCCACCCCAACTGCATAACTGTCCAAAAGGATCTCAAAATAGCAGCTAGCTAGCACAGTCTGATGGATACTGTTGAACTGTGCTGTGAGCCAATTTGCTTTTCTGCTTGGCCAAAAATGCATGAAATGGTATTGGACAAACAAATCTCTTCCAGATTCACTTCTGCATATACAAAGGGGAAATAAATAGTATTTCTTAGGGTTTTGAGGCTGGAGAATATTAATATGGTAAAGCATTTTCCATAAAAAGGGATGATGTGGTTAACAAATATTATGTGGCTCAAAACTTTTGGTCAAAAAAGGATATCTGGGATTTTTCACATGTGGTGGATAAATCCTTGTACATGATTGTCAAATTTAACAAAAGCTGAAAGGGAACATGATGGTGAGATCTGTAAAAGTTGCTATTGAGGTCTTAGTGAAAACTATTGCAAAAAAATCTGGGAGCCAGCATTGCACAGGGGTTTAAGCATATTGGACTAGGACTATGGAGATCAGGGTTCAAATCCCTGCTGAACCATGTAAACCCACTAGTTGAGCGTGGACAAATCACACCCTCTCAGTCTCAGAGGATGGCAGCAAACCTCTTCTGCGCTTATCAGTGAACCGACCTACAAAAGGATGGAAGGCTGAGTCAGCCTTGGAGGCCTGCCTGGGATCGAACTCACAACCTTGTGGCTACAGTACTGGCATTTAACCACTGTGCCACCAGGGCTCCCTAGCGAATTTGGGTCTGCTCCCAGTACCACACTAAATTACTAGAGGATAGCAAGTTTTTTGATCATCCCAAGCCCATCTCTTTATACATAATGTAATACATAATAATACTCATCCACACAGTCATACAAAAGCATTGCTTTGGAGCAGGCAGAGCAAGTTCTGGCAGTATCTGAAAAATACTTCTTTACATGGGCATCTGAATTACTCAGAAGTAACACTGAGACACAGCACAGTACAACATCCACTTTATGCAGGTTTACCAATAGTGAGAAGATCAGGGCAGAGTAAGTTTGGCCAGTAAGTTCTAAGCATCTCAAATCTACATCTCTTAACATAGCTAACCCCTTGCATACCCCGCTCAGAAGAAAGAATGAGAAGCAATATACTGTAATATAAAAATCTTGTATGGGATTACTTACTCACAAGTTAGAAAGGATTTGAGTATGGGCAACAAGTCCTGAGCACTAAAACTACACCTTTCTTAACAGGATTACTCATTCTCATCACCTACTCAGCAGTAAAGATTGAGAAGTAAAAGTACTTCACACAGTACTCAAAGATGATAAAGATTATGACCTGCAACCAATAAGCATGGGAAGCAAGTTCTAAGCAGAACTTGCCCAGAAACAGCTTATAAACATGTACATCCAGTCTGGTGAAGCAGGCAAGTGATGATGAATGCCTCTGGAATGGCCCATTACTATGTCCCATTTGTAGTGTGGTCTGTAAGGGAGTCAAGTTTTAGCCATATATGACAGTGACAGCATTCTTGTCCAAACTCCATGCTCACTGCCACCATATTCCCTGTCCTCAGTAGAGTCATAGTAGGGAGCTGTTATTGTTGCTGTTGTTGTTGTTGTTGTTGTGTCTACAAGTCATTTCTGAATTATGACAACCCTAAGGTGAACCTATCATGGTGGTTTCTTGGCAAGATTTGTTCAGACAAGGTTTGTTATTGCCTTCCTCTGAGGCTGAGAGCATATGAGTTGTCCAAGGTGACCTAACGGGTTTCATGGTGGAGCAGGGAATTGCACCCTGGTCTCCAGACTTATAGTTTATACCACACTCAAATATACCACACTAGGGAAGGAACTTCTAAAAAACTGATATCCCAGAAAGAGTTCCTTTGTTTATCTGTTGCACAAATGACTTCACTTTTAGTATGGAAGAAAAGAATGAGCATTTGGAAAAGAACTATTTGTTGTTATTTGGCATCAACTTGGTTTCAGCTTATGACAATCCTATGAATGAGAGACCTTCAAGAGAACTTTTGTTAACACCCTGGCTCAGATCTTTTAAACTCAGGGTCTTGGCTTCTTTCATTGCATTACAGGTGGAATGACATAGACTGCTGCCACGCTGCAGAAATAATGCAGTTTGACAGTGCTTTCATGGGTCCGTCCTATGAAATCCTGTCATTTGTAGTTTTCTAGCTTATTGTGGCACCAGAGCTCTGTGACAGAGAAGGCTAAACGTCTTGCAAAACGACAAATCACAGAAGCCATGGCAGTTAAAGTGGTATTATACGGCATTAAATCAGCAGCGTAGATGCAGCCTCAGGGTGTATCTACACTGAGGAAATAATGCAACTGGACACTACTGTAAGTGCTGTAGCTTTATCCTATGGAATCATGGGGTTTGTAGTTTTACAACATCTTTATCCTTGTCTGTCAAAGAGTGCGGGTCCCTCACAAAACTACAGATCCCAGGATTCTATATCATGGAGCCATGGCATTTAAAGTGATATCAAACTGCATTATTTATACACTGTAGATGTACCATCAGACTTCCTTTTTATCTACTGCCTTCAACTTGACTGAGCATTATCATTTAGACATGTCATCTCATAGGGCCAAAGTATGGCAGCCTCAGTTTAGTCACTTTGTCTTCTAGTGAAAGGTCAGGTGTAATTTACTCCTGGACTCACTGATTTGTCCTTTTGGCAGTTCATGGTATCTGGAGAACTCACTTCTAGCTCCACACTTCAAATGAGTTTATTCTCTTCCTGTCAGCCTTCTTCACTGTTGGCGGTTTGCTACTGTACATAGAAATCAGAAATATTGTGGCATGGGTAATTTTAACTTTGGAATTTAATGAAATAGATTGAAATACCAATTCTTATGTAGGATCTTGTCTAATTCTTTCATGGCTCTTTTCTAAATCTTAGCCCTCATCTGACTTCTCGACCACAGTTCCTATTTTAATAACTGAGGCATGGAAAATCTTTAACTATCTTATGTCTTCACCCACTTTTAAATTATGTAAATCTATGGGGGTTTTTTTTGGTGTGTTTTCTCAATCTACAACTGCAATCCTGTTTTGACACTTCCTTGCTTAACTTTCACAAGCAGTCCCTCCAAGTCTTTAAAGAAATGGGGTGATAAAATTCTGTTTCTCCATATTCTGGATTTGCACTGATCTCTTATCCAGAGTACAGGTTACACATCAGGATAATGAAATGTAGCACACCCAATTCTTTCAGTGTGACCTATTGATTCTCATGATATACACAATTAAAAGCTTTGCTTTAATCTATACAGCATAGTTGGTTGCCTTCTGAAATTCTTTAGTTTCAAGTTTAGGGCTCTCCTGGGGGCTGCTGTTTGCATGTTTGTTTCCTTCATGTTAAAAAATAAAGGCCACCTGTTATTTGGAACCATCTCCATACTTAGGTGAAACTTGCAGGTTTCTTAGTAGGTGTAAAACAGAAACAGAGAGAAATAGGACTGCTCTTCGATTAGGATATAATTAGTATGCTATATTAGTATACTAGAAAGAAACAACGAAACAGAGACACACATTGGATAGCTTTTTCTAATAATTGGAAGGGATGTATCCCTGGATAAATAAATCCCAGGTTTGGTTGATATAAAACATTTCTCCAGCATAGGATTCTGCTGCTGAATGGATAAATTTGTATTCTCTAAGTCATGCAAAAAGCAAAAGTAGCTGTATATAAGAAAAATATATAAGAAATATATTCTGTCACAGCTAACTTTGATTTAGCTCCCTGTGGTAAGAGCGACAGATGTGCCCCCAGTACAAGGACTATTTCTCTTTCCACAGCTGGTAATAAGGAAATCCCAGAGGAAGGGTGTTTACTAGTATTGCAGTCTGCTTGCTTATAACCAGAATGCAGGCATTCTGTAGGGGTTTTTTTTAAAAAAAGAATTCTTCTGCCTAGAAAGATTAAAAAAGTAAAATGAATGTACTATATATGTTTTAATGAGTAGAATTCAGAACCTTTTTTAAAATTTGAACTTTGAAGGCATTTGGAAAGAACGGGTTAGAGCTTCCCAAACTGATGGATTACAAATCTTAGCAGGAAGCCATGTTGAGTCATGCAGAAGATATTCGTTGTTATATGTTTTCAAGTTGACTATGACTTAATGGAGCAATATTTCATCAGAGGACATTTGCCATTGCTTTCCACTTAGGCTGAAAGTGTGTGGGTGTATCTACACTGCTGAATAAGAGCAGTTTGACACCACTTTAACTGCCATGATGCTGTCCTGCAGAAAACTGGGATCTATAGTTTGGTGAGGTTTTCAGAGTCCTAATCCATCATTCAAACCGCTACAGCACACTGGCTCAGAATATATAGAGAGGTTTATTATATAGCTCAGCATTTCTTGGTGTGTTGGGGGGGGAGTGATTCTACAGTATTATCCTGTCCATTTTCAGAGGTTGGTGTCCATTTAACTGAAAAGCACAAACCAGCTGGTTTCCATGTCAGAGGGAGATGTGTTTGTGAAACTTCTCCAGATTTTAGTTCAAACTTTAAAGGAAATCAGTGCCTAAAACAGATTTACTGTCCTGTTGACATGGAAGCTACCAACTATAACTTGGAGCCAGCTCTGTGAATGTCAAACCAGAGTATTCAACAGAAAAATAGAGTACAGTGTGCCTGCATCATACATGAGTGTGCTATACGCAGCTTTCAGCTTATGCTGAAAGTCACGCAATGGAAGAGGCAATGGCACGCATGCCATGCCACACTGCATGTACAAGCCCCATTGTTTCCGTTGGGGCTTGAGCATACATGGTATTTACCTTATGCGGGGGGGAGGGGTATGCAACGCATAAGGAAAGAGTGCACTGTACTTATTACATTATGAAACTCAGTTTGCCAGACAGTATGTGAAAGAATGGTATCTTTCTGATGGATAGCTGTACAATCTGTAAAAAAACAAAACCGAGTCTCTGGAAGCATGGGTATGTCTTTTGAAGAACTGAATTGTTGTAGGGAATCTGATCCTGGCTGGTCTGCTAAGTAGGATGCTTGCTTGTCTCATGCAGTTTAGCATTACAGAAGAAACAACACGAAAGGGTTACACAAAACTCATTTAAGAGTTAGAGAGCAAGACAGGAATGAATAAACTCAGGATAAAGTCTTCAAAATGCTAGTTCATTGTATAAATGGGATCTCAAATCTGAGTTTGGCTTTTAACACAATCTTCCAAGAGACAAACTGTTTCTGTAAGAAACAGTCGTATGTTTGACAACCAGGCTGAAATATTAGATTGAAAATCTTGTGAAATACCCTGTAAATTACAAGAACATCCATTTGGTTTGTAAGCCTGAGCTGCCACTGATCTCCCTCTTATCCCTGGCATTGAAATCTCATCAAACAAGTAAAGTCTACTCCTTTCTTGGGGCCTCTCAGTACAATTGAACTTTGGTGCTTCTTCCTGATAGCTTCCCATATTTGTGTTTCAGAGCCAAAGCAGACAGAGTGGAGTTGAGTGCTTACAAACCAGAGTGCACAGAGGACTGAAAGTAGCCATAGCTGTGATCTGCAAGAATGTGCCATGCTGTTAAGCTAGCCAGCCCCTGTATTATTAATGCATACCATTGCCTCAGTCATATTAGTTCCTTCATGAACAGGAAAGCCACTACTAACTACAGTTGCCAAGTCAGTAGCATCCCTTTCCCTGAGATTTCAGGGAAAGACCTGCTCGCTTACAAAAACCAGACTTTGTCTCCAGGGGTGATTGTTTCCCAACTTTTGTAAGGTTCTTTCTTTTCTATTCTGAAAGGCTGAAATGCCTCTCCTAAAGTTTAATTGATGACAATAAGATCATTAAGCTACACATACATTGATACTTTTTGATCTCACCTTTTGCCTCTGGCCCTGACCAGCAGTGAAAATATTGTCTTTGAAAACTTCTCTGAAATTTTAATTCAGCCTTCTGGCAGAGAAATGAATCTCTACTCTTGATTCATAGTGGAGATGAATAAGTGTGGTGGGTCCGAGGGCCAATTTTCTGCCCCCAGGGGCCTAATGGACTGCCAAAAAAGGGAGGGAGGGAGGAAGGAAGGAAATTGGAAATAAAGTGGTCCCTCCACATTTGCTGAGGTTAGGGGCATAGGACCGCCATAAAAGGGGGAAACGCAAATAAAAAATTACTGTGTTTTTTTTACTTGAGATAAGACCTTCCTAGGGCTCTCTAGGTCCTTCAACGCAAGTGCGTTGTCAACATCTGCCAGATGTTGACCATAGGATTGCACAGTAAGTGCCCAGAGAAGTGTTCTTTCTAGGAATCTCTAGGTCTTCAAGTATGACTTCTGGCAGAATTTGACCATAGAGTCACACAGAAGGATCTAATGATTCATAGAGAGAACATATTCAAATTTGTGAATAATCAAAGCTGCAAAAGTCAAAGCTGCAAATGCGGAGAGCTGACTGTATGCTTTGGGTTTTGAAAAAAATCATGTTCAAGATTGTTGGGAGTGTTAAAACATAAATTATTGCTTCAGAAGAGTTCATGGGGAGGCAACCCTTCATTTTTTTTCTCCAAAGGAAAAAGGTGATTTGGGGTAGTGAGGGGTTACAAAAATACCTTTAGTGCTACATGTGGCCATATGGTGTGTCATCTGCAGAAGAACAAAAACAACTTCTTACTTTGATGTCAGCATTTCAAAGCATTTTGAGTGATGCACTAGAGGGGGGGGGGAGGAAGACACCCCATTAAAAGCAGCTCTCCAAATGGAACATTTATGAAGAATAGGTATTTTAGCCTGTTGCTGCGAAACCAAGAGAGTGCTGTGGCATGTTAAAAATGATGACTGGCATTCTGTTGGGACGCTATACCATTGTAAAACAACTTATGATTGCATAAAGTTGAATTATATCATTGCATAATGTTCATATTTTGCAGAGGACAGCAGAGATGTAGCTGCAGGATTGGGACCCCTATGCAGATGGATTCAACAATTGCACAACACATCCTGAGGCAAAACATGTCCTCCCATTGTGCACCAGAAGCCCCGCTGTTAGGCAAGGGGAGAGTTTGCACAGTGCCCTGTAGTGCATTGTTGCAATTCACTAGCATGGTTGCATATTGTGTCAACAGCCTATCTCCAATACTGTAAAGTTATGTGTCATAGCTTCTAATGCAGGATCTCAGCTAAGCATATTAAATTTTGCATAAGCAAACCTCATCATTTGTGAGTGTTAATGGAATAGAGGCACCTAAGTGTGCTTCCAAGGCTCCTAGTTCTACTGATCAAAAGGCAACCCTGTGCAACTATTCTGCTTTATCTCTTTGACATCTTTTCTGTGGTAAGAAGGATGGAAAAAGCATTGACAGAGTTATGAATAGAAGACATCAGCATCTTGACCCCCTCCCCAAAAACCCCTTAAATGAGCTATAGCAATTGCACAATAAAAGTCTTGTTTGGAAGCATCCTAATAGTAAAAGAAGGAATGTCTAGTGCAACATTTGTAATCTATTTTTATCTGTCAAGACTTGGCAGGCAAGCATCCCTGGTGTGGCTTTTTAAGAAAGCTTAGCTTAAAGCCTTTTCAATGCCAGGAAGGGCCATCTGGGATCACCCCAGCTGGGAGTCTTTGCTAAGGAAATATGGGGGGAAAGCACAAAGGTATCTAAAGGGAAACAATACTCCTCTGTCACAGGCTCCTGTTCTGTTCTTTATATCCACATATGAGTTAAGGAGAGACATTATTCAAGTTAGTCAGGTGTAGTAACAGCCCACATTCCCCTTGAACACTAGCCTGGAAGCATTTTGCTAGGTCAGAGGAACTATTCCCTTTGGGGCACTGTTGGTCTGGCAGGGCAGCAAGAGCTATCTCAGGGCCATAGAGAGAGGGATTGATTTTTATATCATTTTCCCCCAACCCTCCCACCCTCATCCCTTAAAAGCCAGACACTGCTCACACCACCTTCCTGGAGTGATCTACAAGACTTAAGGAAGAATGATACTTTAGAATGAAGAGGCGTTTATTTTGGGTGTTTTAATTATCACTTCATCTTATTGTATAAACCACCTGCTGTAGGAAAGTGGTAGACAAATAAGGTCCAACTGTGTTTGCAAGCTATAATTGTACTTTTGATTGTTATCTGCAGAATACTTTACCAGTCATTGAGAGAGGCAGTATATGAAACTTTTTTTAAAGCAACAACTTCAATTTAAGCAAAGGTGTGGCAGAAGCAGAGCAAAACAGGATGCTGCTACTGCTGCAGTTAATGAGAACACCTTCTGTCACCAAATCTAGTAGGCTTCTCATAGTTAAAAAACCAGAAAGGAGTTAAGCAGCTAGTTTTAATAAATATTTAAAAAACAACACCACACCCCAAAATTGTTGTTAAAGGAAACTCTACTTTAAAAAAAAAAACCATGGCAGTTATAAAAAGGAGAAACTAAATCACATCCTGCTAAATTGAAAGCTGGGTATACTTGCTTTAACAAAGGAGTTCAATGTTCATTGTTTCACTGTGACACTCTAGAGCTCTTAGATCTTTAACAATATCGCCACTACATCTCTCACCTTGGCTGCCCATGTAAAAGACTGGCTGTAGGTTGATCCCCCACTCTTTCCATGAATCTTTGGGCAATTCTGAGTCTGCATATGACTGCATGAACATGGAAATGCATATAGTAGTCTGTTGAGTCTGCCTGCAGGTAGTAACAATACTACCAATCAATCCTGGTTTTAGAACTTAATTGTACATGAAGCAACACAGCTGCATTCCTACTTAGACCAAAATTCTGTGGTCTACTTAATAGCATGCATTCATCAAAATCTTAATTTTGAAGAAGAATACGAGATAAGAATTGTTATCTTGAGAAATATGAGCCAAAGATTTCTATCCCTGTTAAGTGTTGAACCAACCTGTTCATAAGGGTGAGATGAGTGAAATTAGGCTATGAAGCATTGCTGTTCCTTTTTTGGCTTATTTATGTGGGAAAGAATGAAAGAAAAGACATAAATAAAGTGGATTTATAGATGGGCATATTTGGAACTTCCTCAAATGGAAGTGGTTCCATCAAAATACCTCTTCTAACTAATGAAGTATGCAGCTGCTGATTCTCTTCTTCCTCTTCATTCACATTTCACTGAATTTTGGAATATGGAACTTGGGTGCATGGAATGGTGTACATAACTCCAGCTCAAAATATCAAAAGCATATCAAATTATAAACTGCAGAAAGACTCCCCCCCCCACCCCAATATTGTATGTGGATGTGATTGTGAAGAAAAAAAAGATTTAAGCTAAAATTAGGTATTAAGAGAACAGAAAAATAAAGACTTCAAAGAATTCCATTCAGATCAGAGCTAAAATTCTGTTCTAGCCACCAGAGTGGTGTGTTACATGACAGCATGAACCTTTTTATGAGTTGCTTCTATTTTACAGAAGTAAACTATCATGCTTTATACTGAAGAAGCAAACTATCATGCTTCATACTCTGCTTGATATTCAAACTAAATTGCATCATTAACAATATATTTCTCTGACATTATGTATTCTTTCTATACAGTGCAGTCAACAACCTTCAGAATCACCACTCCTTATTCGCTCTACATCTGCCCTGAAGGTCAAAAGGTCACCTTGACTTGTAAGCTCAGTGGGACTCTTGCTAACCGGCATGATGCCTTTTCCAAAGTTTGGTACTTCAGCAACAAGGCCGACCAGAGCTGTTCTCAGCGAAAGCATGTCCGCAATGTCACAATGAAGGAGTTGCATCATGAACTACAGAAGCATCATGGGCTACCTGCTGGCAACAACACTGCTGGAAAAGCCTCCCAGGGGCAGCAAGAAAACTATCATGGGGTGGAGACCTCCTCAGATCACCATGGCACCTTCCACCTTACCATGGCGAATCTTACTCTACAGGACAGTGGGCACTACTGTTGCTATGTGGTGGAATTCAATAAGGAGCACAACAAGCCACATGCCCAGCAACAGGCTCATGGAGTCATGGAACTACGCATACAGAAAGGCAGGTGAACTTTATAGACAAAAGATAAACCTGAATGTTGCTGTTTGTATCATGTTTCTGTGGAACTGTGTTGTCCAAAGTGATCTAGATTCCCCCCCCCCAAAACACTCCCAAAACCTGTGGACTACCACTGTTGAAAATAGACAAAAGGGGAAAGGTTTAAAATTAGGACTGAATTGAAGAGGGAAATTTTGATACAAAAACCCTGTGATAGTAGTAAGCAGTGCTCCCCTTTCTGATGGCATGTGTGTGTTCACAAATGACTGAAAATGTTTGCCCTCTTAGAATGAACGCAGTGGAAGGAAGCATTGCCCATAATCTGTAGCAGTTTAGTGATGTTATTGTCTAGCTAATCAAATCAACTGTTTTGATATCATCAGATGCACATCATCACTGACTGGATAGGACAGTTAATTCTCAGGAAGAAGACGGCTCCATTTTTACAAAGGTTACTGAAGTAGCAGCAGATTGAGGAAATTGTGACAGCAGTCCTGTGTAACATGGGCCACAATCTGATGAGCACTTAACCTGGGAGTTCTTCTCAATGAAATTGGTGGGGCTTATTTTTTAATAACTGTGCATTAATAAACATCCTACTCATGGAATCATCCTAGATGGGCTCTTTCCTGGGGGCCCCTCTAATTAATTAATTGGTTGGTTGGTTGGTATCCTGCCTTTTCTCCTTGCACAGGATCTAAGGCAGCTTTGCATCCAATTCCATCTGGTTTTCTCTGTGCATTCTGCTCATGCCCTGGCTCCTATCATTGACTCCCCTTCTTCAGTTTTATCTCAGGTGCTATCGATTCCCAGCTTGGCCTTGAAACTCACTGGGTGACCTTGGGCAAATCACATGCAAATCACCCTAAGTTGGAAATGACTTGAAGTCACACAACAGCAGCAACAATACTGATGCTATCATTCCATTGTGAATATCCAGTTGATCTATAGTGCTGTGGGAGACAATTTGTTTGAGTAGGAGGACTTTACTCTGTTTAGATTAGGAGTGAAACCAATTACTTCCTTCCACATTAATTATTGCATGTAATACTGGCACCTCTAAGGCTACAAACTGCTGGACCAATCTTTCTGCCCTCCTCCCCTTACCCCATTCCTTCTCTTTGTGTGTTTTCATGCAGTTACTCTGGATAGTGTGCAAAAGAACAGTTCCTTGCAATTCTCTGCTCTATCAGAATTTCCCCTGGGAACAATATGATGTGATAATATGGAATTGAGTATTGTTATATAGAAAGAAGGAACTCCGTGATCATCCTGGCCTATTGCATTGAGGAACAGATAGGCACACAGAATGGTCCAAGTAGAAATTAAGATGCAGTGACAACACTAGTTTGAATAAAACACTATGACAAGAAGAAGCACCCTTGTTATGAAGAGTGGGCAGTGGGAAAATGCCCCCCTCCGCCATTGACCCCTTTCCAGACAGAAGTTTTTCCTGAGGATGAGTGAATCGTCAGGTCTACAAGACATGCATTTATGTATAATGATTCTGCTAGAAATTTCTTTTAAGTTACTGATTAACATGGATACCACTTACTGAACATACTCCCACCACTCCAAAAATGAACATTTGAGAAAATCAGTAGAGGAATATGCCATAATTTTGAAGTTAGATACAATGAATATCCATGATAACATGTACTGTAATGTACTTTCAAATTGGTCCTGACATAATGGCAACCCTAAGGGGAACTTATCACAGGGGTTTTTTTTGGTGCTATATTTGTTCAGACAGGGGCTTGCCATTGCCTTTCTCTATGTCTGATAGTGTGTGACTTGCTGAAGATCTCCCAGTGGGTTTCCATGGCTAAGCAGTTGCCCAGAGTACTAGTGCAATGTTCAAACCATTATACTATGCTGGCTATCTTCAGATAATATAAAGCAGATTTGAAATTGCCAGACCAAATGTAATCAAATCTACACTTATGCCATGTTCAAAGGCATTCTAACCAAAGCCTGACTTTAACCTGGAGCACAAAACCAGGGACCCTTTTATATACTAAGGGGTGAAGCAGACCGGGATGAAGGAGCAGCCAGAGGCTGCTTCAGTCCTGATTGGGCCTGGACCATAGCAACTGTATGGACTGCTCCCAGCTCCTGCTGCTTTGGTGCAGCTTCCATCACTTTGGGTGTGTGTGTCATCTGAATGACATGCCCCCAAAGCGGCCAGAAGCCGCCATTGTTATTGCAACACTATGATTCTACTTTAATTAACTTGGTACCATTCTATGGAATCCTGGAGTTTGTAATGTAGGGAGAGGTATACCTAGAATTCTCTAAATCTTCACCAAACTGCAAGTGTGTGTGTGTCAGCCTCTGCTTTTTGTACTAGTTCTGGTCTGCTTTTTCACTTAGAAGCAATCATCATGTGAACTGACAAGTGGCATATGTTAATTCTATGCAATCAGTGAACAGGAGATTGACTAATATTTAAAATACCTGTTAATGAATGAAAACTGAATTTCTAAGAAGCTGACGCTGTTGTTGTTTTTTAATTCACAGCAAATGGAACATTTCCAAACTGTACACTTCATCCTGCTTACAGAACAGAGAGTGAAAGTAAGGTTATATTGCATAGTTTCATTCAAAATTATTTTGCTTTCTTTGAGGGGTCTCTGTGTAGACAAACAACATCTCTTTCGTGTAAAAAACCTGTTCTCATTCTAAATGAATGCAAATTATACATATGAGGTCTGATTTAAAAGTTTGACTCCTTATACTGGCTTTTTTTCTCAGATCATTATATCTCCCATTATATTCTTCCATGGCCCAAATACTCTAAAGGCATCAGATCCTGTCTGATCTGGAAGCTAAGCAGGGTCAGCCCTGGTTAGTAATTGGGTGGGAGACTGCCAATGCATACCAGATGCTTCGGGCTATATCTCAGAGGAAGGAACTGGCTAAACCACCTCTGAGTATTCCTTGCTTAAAATAACCCTATAAAATTCATATGGTTACTATAAATTGACTGGCAACTTGGAGGAACACTCACATATTTCAGCTAGAAGGCTCTGATCCACTGCAAGTAGAGCAATAAGCAGATAACTAATAAGACTGAATAATGAATCAAAAGAGTGGAGAATCAAGAGTGGGGAATTTTTGAGGATCTCTTAGTCTTCGTGGCTTGGGTCCAGCCTATCTGCGGAATCGCCTTCTTCGATATAATCCGCCCCGCACACTTAGATCCTCTGAAAAAAATTTATTGCAGCCAGCAAAGACCAGGCTGGCTGGTTGCGGTTACCCAGAGGGCCTTTTCATCTGTCAATCCCAAATTATGGAATGGTTTGCTGGAGGAGATCCGACATATTACAACCCTTGACAACTTTTAAAAGACTGTCAAGACGGATCTCTTCCGATAGGCCTTCCCAGAATAATTGCCTCAGGTGCCCCCACTGACACAGACCATCCTATTGACTATCCCATTGACTGTCCTATTTCTTGTCTTAGTAATCTTTTTAATGATCTTAATTGTATTTTATTATAGTTATTTTTATGTTTGTACTTGTTGATTTGGGGTTAAGGAGGGAGGGGGATTGTGGGATTTTATTCTATTGTATTGTATGGATTTTATTGATGTTATCTGCCTCAAACTTGTTGGCGAGGCAGGGTAGAAA
>NC_056524.1:170664768-170687514 GCF_019175285.1 Sceloporus undulatus
TTATTATTATTATTATTATTATTATTATTATTATTATTATTATTATTATTATTATTATTTGCAGAATATTTTTCTGCACAACTGAATGACTGAATTCTCTTGGCCTCTCCACTGCCAAAGAAGAAGTGTGGGCTATAAAGTTAGTTCCTTTCCATGACTCATTTCCCCCCACTTTCCTGTTCTTCTTCTCTGGCCTGGGCTCTAGGAACTTCTCTTTTTTTTTCTTATTCTCCCACTCACTCCTATCTTCCCAAACCAAACAAACCTAACAATAAAGGCACGTGATAGATTTCTTCCAATCCTAATACTTCTTATTTGGATGCAGCACATCTTCCTGTTTTACAGTTTTACTAGTATTCACCCTAACAAATTCTAATGACCCACTCCACAAATTCTGATGACTAAAGCTTATTTAGTGGATTAGTTAATTCATTAATTAGAGCATTTAGTGAGAAATTTTCTAGAAAAATCTAGAAAAACAATAAATTTAAATTAATTGGTGATTTAAATTAATTGGTGAGTCCTCCTCTGCTATTCTGTTTTAAGACTGTGATGGTGCAGACACCATGATTTCAGCTTCACATCACACTACTTCTCCACCCACATTTTTGTAACATCATGGCAAGGATTCAGATTGAGAAGTCTTAGAAGTGCATACAGTTTTGTGACTTTTTGATTGGCACAATAAAATATATACTAATATGGAATTTCAAAGTTTTCTGAGTTTCCCCCTCAAATAGATCCTTTGATTTTATTATAAATTGGGAATGGTGATAAATGTTTCAAAAGAAAAAAGAATTTCATCTTACTTCCATTAAACGACAGTATATATTCTCCATCATTATAATAAACTGACATATGTTCACTTGTTTCCATCTTCACCATCATCATCACCATAATCATTATCATCATCAATTTTGTATTACTTATTCACTTCAATCAGTGAATAAGACCCTTTACTATAGAAGCAAAGAAGGCAGGTCCTCTACCCTAGCAAGTTTGCAGTTTAAAGTTTGCCATTGCAGTGACAAAAGAAAGGAGGAAAAGGTCACACAGGATGAATAAAAGGAAAGATAATTCAAAACATGACCCATAAGACGGAGCTGCAAATGATCAACCATGATATTCTGCAAAATATCAGCCTTGAAACCTCTAATCTTTGTCAACACTCATGCGTGTATTTGGCCTGAGATCAATATGAAGGTCTTTGGATATACATTTGTACACATTCTCCTCATAAGTAGTCACTAAAGTTGTGGGTTATTCATGCGGTCTCCATAATGACTTGAAAGCACATACACCTACCCATATCCTTTTCTTACTTCTCCCACTCTTTAGACATCCATTTGACTTCTGGTCATCATTTATTATTATTATTATTATTATTATTATTATTATTATTACTTATTTACATAGCACCATCAGTGTGCATGGTGCTTTACACGAGCAGTTTACAGTTGTTCATAGTTCCTTGCCCTAAGGCTTACAGTCTAAAAAAACAGGACACACAAAGAAAAAGAGATGGCAGTAGGAGAGGTGTTAAACTCAGAAGATGCTGGCTGCTCCTCTCTTCCCTAGAAGCCATCGTAGTGGCAATTGGGATAGAGAGGGGGCCTTTCATCTGCTTCTGGTCCTAGGCACATGGAGCTGTGTCTGCCTGTTCTCTCCCACCGAGGCCACAGTACTTAGAAGAGCTTCCCAACCACTATTTTATTCCCATTCTTTTTCAGTCTTTAACAAGGCCTATCTTGAACAATATTTCTGTAATCTAACTGACTCATCCTTTTTTCTACTACCTTATCTGCTTCATCCTTCTAATGTAGACTACAGATTAGTCCCAGTTTAAGTGTAGTAGGAAAGGGCCACACCTGTTCTTATGTTATCTTATATTGACTATATGAACACGCCTTGCCGTTCTTCTGTAGCATACATGTTTTCTAACATATGAATCTGACCCGAACATAATTTGCTGGATTTGTTCTGCATTCGAAAAATTTAAAGACCAGAAAGCTTACGTCAGAAAATCTAGACAGGCCTTTATTATTAGCTAGCTTGGCGATGCCTTACTGGAAAATGTAATTAATTCTTTGCCATGCATAATGCACCTGTTTTTGAAAGAGAGGCAGCTCTAGCCTGTATGAATGAGGTCTTCTCTTTAGCACTTTCTACTTCTTTCTACTTCTTATTCTAGTTATGTAATCTTGTTACATAACCAGGTGAACTTGTAAATATGTACCACCATTTCTGTTTCTAGCTATCTATGGTCTGATTTGTATGATTCATCTGCACAGGTGTAGAGAAAATAACACTTGCAGGTCTGAAATGAAAACTTAGCTTGCCTAACCAAGCCATGATAAGAGAAAAGATCAGGAATGTGTGGTCTAGTATGTGGTGCCAATCACAAAAAAGGAAACAGCAGTCAAAAGCTAATAAAATAAAATAAAAATCATATTGGCCTAGGATGTGGAACAAAGTACTCTGCATGTTATTAAATTCCATTTGCTTGTAATGGATCTGAGCCCAAGGGTCTCGAAACCAACAAGTGATTTCTCACTGATGACTGTAGACATTGGAATGAACCTGGTTTTGTTTCTAAAGCATTTTTATTGTTCCTCTCCCTATATTGGAAAAAGAGGACAGAACAAAGTATCTTCATTCCAGCATTGCTAAAATGCAGTGAAATTTGAAATATCCTTCAGAAGCTCATGGCTGTTTCTTTGGAAGAACTTCCAGAAACCACAACCTCAAGTGGGTGAGAAGGAAGTCCACTCTGTTACAGAAACTTCTGCTGCTCTTGCTGCTTTCTTTGCAATAACAGGAAACAGAAGGCATCTTGGGAGTGGACTGGAGATCCCTCCAGCTCCCACAGTATATCTGTAGAAGAAGGAAAAAATACAAACGCCCCTCCATTCTCCCCTCACTTCTTTTTTAGGGGCACAAGTGTGATATGTCTTTGTATTTTGTAGTGTCTTGCCCTTGGTTTCTTTCTCTTCTATCTAGCTCATCTCTTGCTCATCTACAATTTTTTCCAAACTCTCCTTCAATTTAGCCCACTGTAACAAAGGTCAATATTAAAAACCAATATAAACAAAAATTGACATTATATAGGCCCCTACATGCTTGCTGTATTTTATCTTCCCTCTCTTCATTCAACTGGAAAGGCTGGAATCCTGTGGGTTGGTCCTAACTATAGGACCCATTAACACTGTTGTTGACGGGTGCAGGAAATCCAATTGATTCAGTAGGGTTGCTCAAGTCAGGGTAATAATAGGATTTAGACCAATAACTTTCATTTTTTAAAATTTAAATGTACAGAATTGTTTGTATGCTAAGACCATATAGTAGGTAAATAAACCATTTGTTCAGTTTTAACCAATGCAAATGTTTAAATTCTTTTCCGACAAGAAAAAGTTCTGGCTCAATAATAACCATTGGTATTACGGTAGCCCTACTTTTTTGTTTCTTTCAGGGCTCCACCACCTTCTGAGGTGTAAAGCACTTCGGACTCTCAAATTCCTCTGTCTTCCTTTCACCTTATGCTTTTGTTTTAGCTTAAACATGATTTAGTATATTATCTGAACTTGTAATTCTGGTTTATCTTAACTGTAATTGGTGGAAGTTTGTAAAGCAAAAATTGTCTTGTTTCTGCTAATTACAATTTAAGAAACCACAGGGTTATTGTTATTTTTAGTTTTGAATCAAATGAGACACCAATGTTAACTAAAAATAACAGTAAAAAGTTCAAAATGCCTCTCAAAACCATACTATAGTCAGATGGGAAACACAGCTGTTACCAAAGACTTTCCTAAACTTTTACTTTTTATTCTCTATGGGTTTAACACTACTTGCAAATCATCTTAATATCTCCCTACCAGAAATAGCTTCACCTTTTAATTTTTTTGTGTTCTCATAAAAATAGTGGTAACTACACAGAGGTTCCATAAGCAATATTAAAACTATCTAGAAGTGTATTTAATCTAGTTTAAATTTCAGATGTATAAATTATTTATTTTTATTTGAAAAATGTTTGTTCTTTTATTGTATTGCAAAATAGTTTTTGTTTTGCTAGACAAACAGAGTTCTCAAATAATGGTGGATTTTTTAATTTAAGGATATTGTGACTAAATTGCCACATGATGAGAATTCCAGATTTACAGCCAATATGTATTGGCTGCTAAATCAGAACAAGAATCAACATTAGACTGCAATATTTCTCTACTTACTGACTGACTTTTGCCTCTCTTTGTTTTCAGACATCACTGCAGCTGCACTTGCAACAGGGGCCTGCATTGTGGGCATTCTATGCCTGCCCCTCATCCTGCTCCTTATTTACAAGCAGAGGCAAGCAATTACCAACAGACGTATGTATCAAAGTGTTTTCTTACCCTTGCTTACTTCATCCCTTCTCCTTATCAACTTAGTATTCCAAACAGCCTCATGCATTTCTCTTTCAAATGCAGATATGCTCATATATAAGCATTACTACCACTACACCTATGATACTCCGTTCATTTAGAGTGCTGCTGGGAGGTCATTTATGATTGTTACCCTTTAACAGTGATGTATCAGTGGGGCTCTACAGGCTAATGGTTACTCCAGTTCAGACATCAGAAGGGCTGCCAGACCCAGAAAAGCCCATAGAAGTGAAAACAAACAATGGGAAGGTATTTTTTACCATACATCAAAGGATTGACAGACAGAATAGGGAAACTGGTGAGGAAACACAACCTCCAAATGGTCTCTAAACTGACCAAGAAAATCCAGAAAGGGCCAGGAGAGACCCTCTCATGGCCACGGGAGGTTACAGTCTACATAGGGACCAGCAAACGCAGTGTTCAAACACGAATAAGGAACATAAGAGACACTGCAGACTGGGTCAGCCAGAAAAATAAAATGCTGTTTGAAAACACTGAAATTCTGGACCATGTCAACAACTACCAGGCCAGAATGCACAGGGAAGACACTGAAATCCATAAACACCTGGACAATTTCAACAGGAAAGACAAAATCCTTAAACAAAATTTGGTTACCAGTCCTGAAAGACCAAGCAAATGCAAATGAAAACCACCCAGAGACAGAGGGATTCCTAGCAGACAATGGATCATTAATTAAATAGACACCCTGTGGCCTTGCCATTCAACAACAGAACAATGCACAAATTAACATGTAAATTGCTTCCTCTCAACCAACAGTATATATATATATACCCCACTCTCTCCCATGCCAGCATTCTCTGAAGGTGCCAGAGTGCTGGTGAAGCATCAGGAATAAACTCTTCTAGAACATGGCCTTGTAGCCTGAAAAACCCACAAAAAAACCTTTCTCCTCTGTTTGTTTATACATTTTTCATAGAAAATGAGTGACTAAGGGAAAAGTTACAAAAGGGCAGATCGGTTTAATGAAGCAGTAAAATATGCATCATTGTGTTGTAAATTGTGCTGGCGTGCAGCATTGGGCTTAGTCATTGCTTTTAATACTTCTACATCATATCTGTAATGTTAGCGCATTAACATTTGCTGTGGGAGGATACTGCCAGTTTTCTTCTTCATGATTTGAGTCTCATGGATCTGTTCAGCCTCTTGAGACTGAAAATATGAGTGATAATTTCCTTAATGCTGATCTGGCTTGTGGCTTCATAATAACATGTTCATACAAATGTATCAGGAATGGGGCACATTGCAGACAATAAATAAATAAATAAACAAACAAACAAACTCCTCTCCTTTTCAAGGCATTTGCTTATATTAGAATCAAATAACTTTAGACCTATACAAGCCAATGATCTGAAAATGTCAGATGGATCGCATTTTGGCTTACTCAATTTTACTCCTAAGGGAAATGTTAAAATTCAAGGGAACAGAATTTATAACAAGTTGGGTAAACACTTTGGCCTTCACCTTCTCTAAGTTCAAGTAAATATACTTGTAAACAAGACTGTAAAATATTTGCAGAATTTGGCTTAGCTGAATTCCTCAAACTCATGGAAATTTGTACATGTAGTTTAACTGGATTCATTCTTAAATAGATTTATAATGCAAATACAAAATCTAAACCTAAACTTGTGTTATATTCTATGTCATTAAGAACACAACATGCACAATTATAGGAGGATGGCTCAAAACTGTGTTATATAATGAGAGCTTTTACATTCATGTTTAGTGTTTTCACATGAATAAAATGTTAAAAGTGGATTTACTCCATGGAAGTGTCATACTTTCTCGACCCTGTTCTAAAGAATCCACTTTCCCAGAGAAAAGACAATGTTACATTTGGTGGCTCACCAAATGTTCCTAAATTATAACCCTCTGCATACTTGATCATTGCGTACTCTAACTAGGACTACTGGGAGGTGAAGTTCAACAACATCTGGCGGAACAAGGTTGCCCATCTTTGCTTTTAAAAAAAGCAATTGGATATGAATAGTCTGTGTCATGAAATGAAGTGAATATTAAGAAATGGGTGATTTACCCAAATTTAATGTCAGAATTGATATGAACACTCCCATCACAAGTCATAGTATCTTGGTCTTGAACCTGTTGGTAGTCCCAAGAATAAACCCTTTGACTTAATGGGATTTACATGCGTGTTGAGTCACTACTCAGTGGGATTGTTCTAGGCTGGGCTGGCAATGGGTTCCAGGTTTTTGAATCCCCCCCCCCCCCCCCTTTCAGGTGGCAGAATGAGCAGCAGGCACCTATGAGGATTTTTAAAGGGGTTATTTTCTCTGTAATTTCACACTCTGGATAAGTAGTATGTTAGGAAGCAAAGCCCATTTGCTTCTGAAAGAGGAGTTCTTCTAAGGCTGCTGCAGTTGCCTGATAAGCATATGTTTGGTAACCAAGTGATGTAGTCCTTATACTGGAGGGCATAGCTTATCATGTCTCCACAGTCAGAACTGGTGTGTCCACAGTTGTTATCCCTGGCTTTCCAACTGTATAAAAAAGGAAACATTATGTTCCAAGCTATGAACTTAAAAAATTATGGCCCCAAAGTGATATGAATGTGAAGGTTTGTATTTCACATTGGAGAACTCTGCATACTATCTTCTCTCAAAGCCCTGGAGAAATACATTGAGGTGAGTAGACCTGACCTGATTTGGGAGTAGAAGCATATACTCTCCAACAGCAACCTGTCAAATACACTTGTACTGCTCTGTGAAAGCACATTCAGTAACACCTCATTGAAAGAAACACCATCAAACATGTGGCAAGAGAATTGCACCAGACAATTCAAGAGGGACAAGACAAACTGTCAATGGCGATGCATAAAAACATGACAGAAGTCACAAATCTTTTTGACAAGATGCAGGAGTTTCAGCGCAAAAGCCAAGGGACACAACATTTGTTCTGAATGACATGAGACAGTCTGAGACCTTTTTAAGATACCTGAAAGATTCAAGACACATAAACTGAAACTTTATATTTCAGGCCATAAAGAAGTTAACAAGTACGATGTTGCCCATAACCACAGACACTATGCTCACCTGACGCCAATGTACTGCACAAAGATGGAGAAGCTTCAGCATATTCTGTTAGGATTGATGGGGGCCTCAATATACCTCTCCTCTTTTGATATCAGAAAATATAGACTAGGTGACCCTTCTAAGACCCTGAATGTGGAGCCATCATCACAGCCTACCCCTCTAATGTAAGCAAAGAAGGAAGGAGTCGCAAAGAGGAGACAGTTTGCCGGACATTCCAAGGAGCTGGTGACACCCCTCTGATCAAAGGGATGCAAGGTTTGTGATAAACACAGCATTGGAGATTTTTTGCAGTGAGCCTCTCCAGCTTGGAAATTGCCATTCTTTCACACCTCAGTGCCATCGCCTTAGAAAACATCTCAAAGCAACTTTAAAATATATCAAAGCAACTGCATACCCATTTCAAAGAACTTCAAACTAAACCTTTTGGTCTTTTCATACTCCTTGGAATCTGCCCTCAAGGGGAATTTTGGGTATAAATGTTGGGTTGTTTTGCCCCATTCTTTGGTTTAGTTTGGTTGCTGTCAAAACCCTTGTCAGTCAGACTAGCACTTAAGCAGCCTGCCAGTCCTCAGTGCCATAGAAGCTGCCAGAATTCTACATTCTACCCTGGACCCACTGCCATTGGGACAATATTCATTCAGGTGTCGTATTAACTGTGAAGGAAGTCTCGCTTCTATCCTATCCCTTTTTTTAACTCCCTTGATCCCTTTAGCCTCTTTATTGTGTGTGTGTCTCTTTTCCTTCAATAAAGTTGTTGTTGTTGTTCTATGGTGGCATAGAAATTAATTAAGTAAAAGAAAAGTAGAGCAGAGAGCAATACATAGATATGCAACTTAAATGAGAATAATGGCTTGATCCTATGTATTTTTGGTCACAGTACTCAAGTACTCAACACATAAAATACTGATGATAATAAAAAAAGGGAAAGTCAGAAAGTGGCTGTGGGAAGGAGATGAAATGAAGTACATCCTCTTTCTTCACCACTGGGCTCCTAGCCAGTGAGGGACCTATATCAATTGGATCAGTTGAACCACTGATCATCCAGACCTGCTCATATGCTGGAAAGTGTATTTCAAGTAAGATCATAGTGAAAATAATGGAAACAGGTCTTGCAGTTTCCCATGCCTTAAACTTGTTCATCACCTGAACATCCAGGAACAGTTTGTGAATCAAACTTGCCACCAGCCTTGGTGCTTGGTAGCTCAGCTAAAGGATTGGTAAGAGGAGCTGTTGGACAAAAATCATATCACTAAAGTAAATTTTGCAGGATTTAGCCTTTTCTGGATGTACTCACTGGAGGGAAATTGTAAAATAAATGAAAGCATTCAGTTTCAGGGCACTGCTAAGATGTGGTTTCTGTTTATCATGTGAATTAGTAGTTTCTGCTTCTTTGGTCCAGTTTACCAAGCCAACAAACTTGGGACAAAAGACAAATTAGTTGTTTAGGGAGAGCAAAATGGCCTCCAAAGCAGTCTTTCTCAACCTGAGGTCCTCCTGTTGTATTGGACTTCAAATCCCATGATTCCAGACCTTTTGCCAGGTTACCTGAGGTTGGTGTGAACAATCTTGAATGCAACTGGAAGGTTGTGGAAGGTTATTCTAAAGAGAAATGGCAAGGGAATGCATATCCTCATATGTGCTATGAGTCAGCTCTCTTGGGTTATTCAGTGATTTTGGATCAGGTTTCTGTTGGCAATTTCTTCTATGTCTAAAATTCGGTGGTCTGAATTTTGATGCACAGTAATAGTAGAGTTATCAAACCACACCGTTAACAACATTGTTTCCCCCCCCCAGGTGCTCATGAACTTGTCAGAATGGAAAGGTGAGCCATTGTGTTTTATTGCATATTATATTCCTATCCTACAATTTGATTTACAAAAAATCCTTCAAGAATAATCTCAATAAATTCAACCACACGTAAAACAACAATAAACTACAAGTAGCTGTGGTCATATAATTAGACCCAAACACCAAAATCCAGAAGGCACATTTTAAAAATCCTGAATTTATGCAGCTGCAGTCATCTACCAGGATCAGCCAGTGGTCTCAAAAGGCTTGTGAATAAAAGTCTTAAAAGGTATGTATCTAACAGGATTTCTAGAAAGGAATTCAGCAGGGACAATACCACAGGTGTTCTGTTAACATTACAGAATGAGATATGAATAATTATAAACGTACGTATGAATAACTGCTGAAGGAAGGGTCAGAAGTCATCTCCTCCCCCCTTTTCCTTTCTTTCATCTTTCTTTTTTACTTTTTATATCTTTTAATGTATTGTTAAAATCTGTAATACATATAATCTGTTTTTTTTAAAACAGTGGGATGAGAAATGATGAATCAGGACTGTTCATGCGCTTCCCAGATGCTTTGTGGCTGCTCTAAGAAAATGGGGGGAGGGGGAAATAAAAATTGCATGAAATTAAAGAATAAGAAACAAAAAGTAACACTACTCCTCAACATCATTTAAGTTAATGTTAAAAGGGGCTCCACCATAGAAACTGATTAAAAGGGCTCTGCGAGCCAAAAAGGTTGGGAATCCCTGTTCTAGAGTGTTACAATGTTGGTTTTTTGGGAGGCAAAAAACCCTATGTTGGACAGAAATAGACTTCTAGTGGGTCGGTAGCTGACTCAGTGGTTGAAAATTCTCCAGTATACTGGAAACCAGGGTTTGATTCCCTGTTCCACCATGATACCCACTAGGTGACCACTGGGCAAGTCGCACACTCTCAGCTTCAGAGGAAGGTAATGGCAAACGTCCTCTGAACAAATCTTGCCAAGAAAACCCTGTGATAGGGTCGCCATAAGTCAGAAGTGACTTGAAGTCACACAACAACAGACCAATGAATATGTGTTAAAACATGTCAGTACATGTTTTTTCCTCCATGTCAATGGAACAAAAGCACCTACAGCAGGATCCTGAGGGCATATTTACAATTTGGTAACTTTTTTCTCCCATCAAAGTGATGGGACAAATACAAGATTTGACTCTGGTATGATTAATCTGTGTCTCTATTCTTTTTTTTCCTTGCAGCAATGCCGATGGTATTGACAACCCTGTTTTTGATGACATCCCTACTGTTAATTCAGAACCCAAGCCCAGGCCACAGTTAACCTATATGGCTAGACGCTTGCCTTCAGAGTCAGTTCGACACCTTCTTTCAGAACCTAATACTCCACTGTCACCCCCAGGACCAGGGGACTGTTTCTTCCCATCACTGGGTAAGTATTTCAGTGAAGAGAGAATGTCTATATGCAGTGGTGTCCCCAGGCTTGGTATGTTTGGGTGGTGTTGGTACCCAACACCACCATCCTTGCCTCCCCGACTCACTTGCTTGTCTGCTCACCCAGCACTGCTGAGGGTGGCCAGGCAGGTGAGGCAGTGGGAAGATATGGAAGGGATGTACTCAGCCCTTCTCTTTCACTGTCACAGAGCTTCCTTTTGAGAAGAAAGCCCAGCAGTGGGAAAGCCAGGAGGGGCATGCTCACCCCTTTTCCTTTGCTGCCATGGCAGCTTCCTCCTAAGGAGGGAGCCTGGTGGCAGCAAAGCCATGAGGAGTCCTTCTCCTGCCTGGACCCTCCACCCCACCCACTGCCTGACCAGACCCAGAAAGGGCTGCTGGGTGGTAGCAGCTTACCCTGCCCTCTGTCTGTCTCCTCCTGTTCCCTTACTTGTTCACTTGGCTGCTGCCTGCCTAGGACTGCTGTGGGGACCACCAGGCAAGTGAGGCAATGGGAGGAGATGGACAGGGGTCCAGAGAGAGACAGGGTAGTGGAGAATAAGGGGCAGGAGGAGTACCTGACCAGGTGTCACCCCTCTTCTGCGGTGTCACCCAGTGTGGGCCGCACCCCCTAGTGATGCCATTGGGTCCGTATGTGTGAGTATGTGTATGCATGTATTTGTGCCTTGGGTGCACTGCAGAAACAAAGCAGTTTGACACCACTTTAACTGAGATGACGCAATCCTACAGAATCCTGGGATTTGTAGTTTGGTGAGATATCATTGCTTTCTGTCAGACCAGGCTGAATACCGTACCAAAATAAAAATCTCAGGATTCCACAGGATGAAGCCATGAGAGTTAAATGGGGCTCAATCTGCTTTATTTCTGCAGTGTGGAATACCAATATGTGTGCACAGTGATTGTTTATTAGTTAGCAGTACATTTATATATATGCCTAATTCTGGTGCAATGATTTTCTGCTGAGAATGTGCTGATGACTGAGTAATTTAAGTATGTGGGACTTTCTTTATCCCACACCAGTGGTATAAAGAGCCCTGTTATCTGCAGGTGTATGTGTTCTGAAATGTTTTCCCCAAAAAGTTGCTAGGAAGAGCACAAGGGAATATAGCATTCTCTGGGAACTCCCAAGGTTAACAGTTACTTAAATACATTGGCTAGCCAGGAAATTACTGACTCTCTGGCCAGCAGCCAGACTCAGTGCCCCTAGTGTTTGCAGGAAGGAAGGGCTCACTTAAGGTCAGGGGTACTTGTGGTGCTTCCTAACCGCTTGATGAGGGTAGTGATATGGTCTATGTAGAGAGAGGCTATGAAGGTGTCAATTCTTTCTTTACTGTAACAAAAAACAACAGATACTAGTGGCATCTTGAAGCTAGGCTGAGGAAGTGCCAAAGCTGCTTGTACAAAATGTATTTAGCCCACAATTATTTATATATCATTGCAGCCACAAATATCCAGGGTGAGAAAATGTAAATCCAATATTCCATTGTCAGGTGTAGCAATTTAATATAACCTTCTTCCCAATTCCTTTTCACTTTAACCCACTGTGTTACCCAAAAGCATGTTCTAGTGAGCTTTCCAGAGCTGATTGCAGGGGGAAGTGTACAGAGGGTTGGAATGAGAAGATATAATGAGTCTCTTCTGGCTCTGTTGAACTCAATCTTCCACTAGCAGAACAATATGGTTGGGTTTTGCCTGTGTTAACCAGCACTGTTTGTTCTTTTCAGAGCCTGTTCCTGATTCACCAAATGTAACAAATATATAATACATTTATCCATGAAGAATGTTTTTTGCTAAATCTTTCACACCAATATGGACAAGGTCTGGCTTGCTGCTTTCAAGAATGGCATAGGGAATGAATACGAGAGAAGAAAAGGGGGAAGAGAAGATTTTAAAGGATTAGTTCAGGAGGAGAAAAATGGCAGACTTTTTCTGAGGCACAAGGTGCCTTTACTAAGATTTTAATATACCGATGTACTCCTTGACCTTCCTTCTCTCAAGGCAGAAGTAACATTCTGGAAGACAATGATGTTTCAGGATTCTTCAGCCAGCTTTTTGCTTTACTTCATAGAACTGTTTATCATTTTATGAAGAACTGTTGAAGCAGAATTCTTAAATGGGGTGTGGTATTACTATACCAGGACTGGAAAACAGAGATTATGTTTTTTAATTGTAACCAGACATCAAAGAGATTATGCATCCACCACCGTATGCCATAGCTGAAGAAGGATCTACCTGCCATCCAAATACCTTCTTCCATGGAAATGTGGATTTAAAAAAAAATCGGAATATTCTTTCAAGCAAAGTGTTCTAAGTGTACTATATCTTTATACAGATTATATTGTATATGTGTTATTTTTAAATTTGTACCATTTTGGTGCCTCTATTTAGTAAGCAACAAAGTATTTTACATGTTTCCTGGCTTGAAATATTACATATAACATGAAAAACTCTGCATACTTGACTGCAGTCATAACCATTTTTTCTTTGTTAAACATTTCCTAAGTATTTTAGGAACTCAAGCTCTGATCCTATACTCCCAGTTTTATAAATCACACTTTTAATTTTCCTCTTAATGCTTGATAAGTACATATACGCTTATGTGCCTTAAAGTAGTTTCAAACATATGGCTACCCCAAAGTGAATGCATCATAGAATTTTCTTGGCAAAATTTGTTTATAGAGTGGTTGGCCTTTGCCTTTGCCTTCTTTGAGGCTGAGAGAATATGACTTGTTCAAGGCCACCATCTAAACCACTACACCACACTGCTAAAACATCAAAATTTGGGTATAATGTCCAATCTAGCCATTCAAACCCTGCTTTGCAATGGGGCTAAATTGTAGAACAGACTGTTTCTGCCAGGTTCATCTTTTCAAACTGATCTGAATGTTTCAGCCTAGTTTGATTTCTATCAGTTATAGAGGGGTTATCTCTCAGAGACAATGTTCAGTACATTTGACAACGATGCTACATTTCAAGTGAACACTGAAAAACATG
Source organism: Sceloporus undulatus (assembly GCF_019175285.1). Lineage (NCBI taxonomy): Eukaryota > Metazoa > Chordata > Lepidosauria > Squamata > Phrynosomatidae > Sceloporus > Sceloporus undulatus. Next base: position 170,678,485 of record NC_056524.1, read on the forward strand.
TTTTAGCCAGCATGTGTCAATCAAGTTTATAGTTCCTCTAGCCCACCATTAAAACTGCAATGGGAGATATGGTGGCTGAGGCCCATTGGCAAATCATACTGCATTCATGGATAGGTGCCATCAAATGTTTATGGGACATATGGGCTTGTTGAGAGGGAGGAGCCCATACAATTCAGCAAGATACTTCTGAAGCACCTCTTCTTTCTGCTTTCTTTTATGCCACATTTTTCAGTCTGTAAGCATGTGGCTGGGACAAGCTACCTTTTATTCATCTCATGTTAGGCTGCTTTGGGAGCCTATTCAGGGTAAAAATATTTAAACAAAAATATCCATATAAATGTTGAAATTTACACACAAAATATGCATTTAACAGATTTTTGCTGGAAAACAGACTATCAGCAGATTATAGCTAACTAAAAATACCTTAGGAACAAATATAATTGAAATAAAATGTTAAGATATTGCTAATATACATCTTTGTGCTAGGGTCTGCTCTTGGTATGTTTGATGTTAAGCGTCCTTGAGAAAGATTAACTACCTGCAACAGGAATATAAAACAATGATTTCTGGTCACAGAAAGAAATGACCCCTGCTCTATGTTCTCAGCTCTGAAGCAAGAAGCTAATTTTTCTGTGTGGCTTCACTCTAAAATATAGGACACTCAAAAGGAATTGGAAACACAGATGAGGCTGACTAATCCTCCTGTGTGATACCACTATAGTTTCAATTGTGTCACACTGTATTAAGGTAGCTTTAAATACATAAATCCCTTATGGGCAAAAACAGCTGTTGCACAGGTTGTGGTTTAACCTACATACCATTTTTAATAGCCTGAAATGACTTAAATATGATTTCAAAGCTTCAAAAAGATAAAAGGATTAAAAAAAATATCTCTTGGCTAAAGTTGCTACCTAGAACTTTCTTAAGAATGGCTGCATCACTGAAACAGATGTAAAATTTCAGGGCTATTTGGAAAAAAATCTGTGGTTATGTCAAACCATAATAAAAACTCTTTGGAATCACACTAGTGACTGAGGCCTTGTCTGCATGGGCCAAAAGACCTATTCCTCCTGTTCTGGTGTTGCCATTTAGACAATGCATGGGTCAAACGTCGGTTTTGGTGCAAATAGTCTGGAAGATGTCCAGCATCAAAACCAGGGTATAAAACACATTTTAAAAATTCATCTGTTACTCCAGATCTTCCAGGAACGTCCAGAGCCCTCCATTCCTGCACCATGACAGCCATCTACATGGACATCCTCAGCCACCCAGCACGTCCGCCGCTGCTATGTGAGTTTCTTCCTGATGTTTCGCCAGCATCTGTGGCTGGCATCTTCAGAGAATGCTTGCCTGGAAAGGAGTTGGGAATATATACTGTGTGACCCAAGTCTTATCCAGGGAAGCATTCTCTGAAGATGCCAGCCACAGATGCTGGCAAAACGTCAGGAAGAAACTGTTCTAGAACATGGCCACATAGCCCCAAAAAACCCACAAAAAACTATGGATGCCGGCCATGAAAGCCTCCGACTCCATAAAAGAGTCTGCTTGCTACTTCAAAGAACAATACAGAAATCACTTTATCAAGTTGCTGTCTATATTCTCTTATCAATAATTGCTTAGTAAATGCTCACTGGCATTCATGCTTTGCAATATTTCAGTACATATTTGGTAAAAGCTGGAGAAGTGGATGAGTATGTGCTTGCCTATGTAAAAGTAGAACTGCTGTGTGCTCATGTCAACTTGTTTGCCAGAATTCTGAATATATATATTAGAACAGATTATGCAGGAGGCTGTCTAAAAGAACCACGAGGGTGATGTGGAGATCAAAACATATGAGGAAAGGATTCACCTGGAGTTTCTGTTGGATATTTCCCATGGACATTTTCTGTTATTAAAAACAGAAATGCAACCAAAATGACATTTTATTGGATTATTACATTTAAGAAGAATATATATTCAGTGGCCCCACTGCATTCTTGGTCATTTTCTTGCCTATCTCAATACATCTTACTTATGTATCTGAAAAAAATCCTTTTTGTTCGTCTTGCTTGCCTAGCTAGTCTCAGCTCATTCTGAGCTTTTAGTTTTTGTTATACCATTCCCGCAAGTTTGGGCTACAAGTTTGTCCTCTTGGAGATTTGTCCTTTATTCTATTTTGTTATACATGCTCTTATCTTCTTTTCACTTCATATTACTATTTGCTCAAAACCCAACTATTTTGTACAAAACACTCTTTCTGTGCAAAACACTCTTTTTGCGCACAATGTTCTCGGTCAAATGTCCTGAAATGCAAAAAAAAATCAGAAAGAAATAAAAACTACTGAAACCTCACCCAGTGGGGAGAAAACTTTTGAAACTCTTGTTCTTCTAAGTGGCAACGATATAAACAAAGACTTATGTCCCCTTCTGCAGGAAGCAATTGTGATGCATTAAAAAATGGCAGTGCCCACACAGTTCAGAAAGAAAAATATTTTCAACAGTTTAGAAAGCATTTTTAACAGATCTTTTAAAAACATGCTCCTACTAAACTTCCTAAAGTTTAAAATTAGCACAGTATGACGCAAACCACATTGCTGACCAAAGTCATTTCATCATTTCGGTCCAAGCTCTTACCACAAGATTCTGGTAAGAAATTGGAACATTTTAGTGTTCAACAGCCGCAAATGGTGACACTACCACTACAGTAAATGGTAAATAAACCACTAAATGTGAAATGGTGTGCAGTTCAAAGTTGCTATACTCTTCCTTAATTCTGTTCCCTCTTTAAAAGTTTTAAATTAGTGGCTTTCCTGTTTTCTTGTTGTAAGTTGTTTGGCACCACCCCACCCCAAACACACCCTTATTCTCTTTTGTGTTGTCACTAGAAACAAATATGCTTTAGTGGTTTCTTAGGTTTTGTACTGGTATTTTTCCCATTCCAAGTTTGAAATAGCATTCCAAAGGCTTAGTTACTGATAGTAGGTACTTTGAGCTAAAATATGATGGTAGTTTTGGCCTCACCTTTTCACCCTGGCACTGAGCTTGGTTCTTGGGCTGAAAAAGGTCCCCCCATCCTTGTTCTCTGAATTCCTATATGAGCACCATACTTGCATGGAACTGTAAAAGACACTAAAGCCTGGTATAGGTTTGCAGTGGCCTGGGGCCAATTCTAGGGTTCTGGAGCATGCAGCATCCGAACCCTCTGGAACCCTAGAATGTATGACGGCGATCTTTACATAGCACCGTCCATACGGGGTGCGCATGTATGAAGCAAGCGCAGCGCTGCATCTGCACCTCCAGGTGCCATGCTTGCATCATTGATGCCTCACAGTGTGCCAATGGCACACTGATAATGGCGTCCCCATGTGCCAAGAAGAACCCGGTTTTTCCAGGTTCTTTTTGGGCCGGAGGGACGCTGCATGGTTTGAGTGCTGCAGCATCCCTCTGGAGGAAAATTAGGCACCTCCAGCCCATCCCTTTGAGGCAGTCTGGAGAGCCTCTAAGAAAGCTTATAAAGTTTCTTGTACTCTGATACTCTCCTAGGAAAACAGGTACCAGTCTGTGAAGACACAGTCAATCTTATCCTTTGGATAAACCGGAGAGGATCTGATATAATCTTATGAATACAGAGTGATGTTATGCTATTTAAATAACAGATAATATGAACTAATAACTAGACTGAGGTAAAAGGAGTCCTCAACAGTTGCATACCCTCCAACATTTCACAGGACACATTGGTCTAGCAACACTAGAGTGAATTCCAAATGGTGAATAATCCAAATCAACAAATACTCTCTGTGCATGCACACAGCATGACTGACAATAAATATTATTTCCCCCTATTTGTTACTGTGCCCATCCTTGATCATTACATGTGCTTTGCCCCACTGTACATACAAAGATGTGGCACCATCTTATGAATACAAGATATCCGTTAAGAAAATGTGGCTCAGAGATAGCCTAAAATGAGCAGTATTTAAAATGGGAAGCTTTTCATGCAAATATTTGTAATGCATGTTTTCATGAAGTGCTCCTGTTAGCAAGCTAACAAATCACACAAACATGCACACTACTTCCTTGTTGTTTTTAAGTAAAGCAAAAATTATTTTTAGAGAACTTCAACACAAGGGAAATTGTAACAAAAAGTGGAACAGAATCTGGATTTCACGACAGCAAAACATCAAAATGTACTGCAATGAGGAACTATTTATTTCATTACATTCTATGCCTCTCGTCAAATCATCAAGTGGAAACTAGGAGGGTGCATCTACAGTGAATCCAACCACATCTTTTACCTAAGCCACTACAAGCCAAGTGCATTAACTGAGAGAGGACTGTACCCCTGTTTGATTTAGCGCAAAACCAGTGGTGGGGCAGAATAACCATTCAGCGTGTGTTTTCAGTATTGGTTAAAAGAAAACAAAAGAGAGAAAGCACACAAGTTAGATCGGAGTTGGAAACCACATAAAGAACAAATTCTAGAGGAAACAAGATGTTCCACATCAAACTAAGGGAAATGATAAGTGTCCTGTGTCCTGTCCTGTACTTTCTTTCAGTGCTACCCTAGTCAAGAAGCATAAGCCTCCTTGCCATGAGTCCCTCAGCAAGACAAACAAGCAACCAAACTCAGCTGAAATCAAGAGGATCCAACAGCAGACAGAGCCTTGTTGAAGATTTTTCCTAACTGAAAATGAATTGGGTCGGAAGGAGTAAGGAAAGAAGTCAAAATTAGGCGGGCTTCTTTATTCAGAAATATATATTCCATCAAAGATACAACTGTGCAGTTTACATTAGATTTGGATTTAGGATGAGATCAAGGCCACTAAGATAGGTGTTATTACAAACTCTCAATAAAATAAACTGCAAAATAGGAACTGGACCCTGGAAAGGGTGTGATAGCCACTGCCAGTGCGGCTTTAAGGTGCTCCTTTGGTACTGCATCATGTGGGCACAGTACCAGGGGAGCGCCATGACACCACGTCTCATGTGGAGCAGCATGTGGTGTCATGCCGCCCTGGGGGCGGAGTCAGGGCATGCGTCATGTGGATGCCACACCTCAACTCTGCTGCCAGGCTGGCCTTAATAGCCGGTCTGCACAGCCCTAAGTTAGGGTATAACATCTATGCATATATAGATTCAAACCATTAGTAAACTTCGGTTTAACTGCAAGCTACTTGTATTTGTTGTTTTTGAGTGAGTATTAGTTCTTAGAGAAGTATCAACGTAGTTTGGATCAGAGATGATGGCTGCCTGCTGTTTCGAGGACAAGGATCAAATGTGTGTTTGGTTTTTTTGTACAATTTTGATAGAGAAGTATCAATCATGTTTCTTGCTGCTCTGCTGCTCTACTGATTTAAAATTACACCCTAAGAGGCTTGGCTTTGATATTTTTGATATTTATTTTTGTTTCCTTAAAGGCTGAAGCCTTAGGAAACTTTGAATTGCCCACAACTTTAACTGCCATGGCTCAATGCTATGAAATTCTGGGATTTGTAGTTTTGTGAAATATTTAGCCTTCTCTGTCAGAGAGCTCTGGTGCCACAACAAGATGCAATTCCCAGAATTCCATAGCATTGGTAGTGAAAGCAGTGTCAAACTACATTATTTCTGCAGTGCAGATGCAGCCAAAGTTCATGCAAGCTCCTGTGTTAGAGGGAAACATTTAGGTCATGTAAGTGTGGATGAATCTAAAAGGATCTGTGATAATTTAATATACCAACTTCAGTGTCTGCTCAGGCACCAGTGATGTCCAGCAAAACTAAAAGGATATGTTCTATTTGCCGATTTTCCAGCAGAGATTATCCAAGAAGATGGGCACAGTTGTCTCTGTTCTATAACTAGGCCTTGAAGCCAGATTGAAATGGAACTAGATGATCAGTATCATCATGGAACACCTTGATCTCATGTGCTTTTATACAATCAAGATCTGTGCCCTATTATTAAAATCTGATCAGTGAAATTCAGGGGGGTCTTCTCCCAGATTTGTAACAGTTAGTGCACTGATGTTTTTCACTTGTTTTTCTTGTATGGTGTGGTAAAGGAACGAACCACAGCTCTTTGGCCAGAAGCAGATGCAATATTGCTTCTGTTTTCTGTCGGTTCTTGCCCTTCTATCTGCCTCCTGAATGTCTATAACAAACATCTTAAGAATTGCATATCACCTGAAGGATGAATGAAAAACTGAGTGAGTTTTGGGGCACTGTGCCTGTACTTCTGGGCTGCTCAGTTTTTCTTGGGAAATTCACTGTACCAGGAAACACACTGTACCATAAGTGCATCCAATAGTTCCACTATGGCACTGCCAATGATAAAGTGCAGCATCACATAATTACTGCTTACCGAGAGAGCTGGGTTGCCTTCATCTTCCACAGTGACCACCAACTGGTACAACTGTTGTCTCTCGCGATCTGGAGGGGAAGGACGGGTGGCAATTTCCCCAGTCACTCTATCCATGCGGAAGGTTAATTCCTCATTCCCATGTGTGATGTAGTAGGAGAGGACACTGTTGAGGCCACTGTCCCTGTCAGTTGCTCGCACCTGAACCACAGCAGTGCCTCCACCCACATTCTGTGAATACGTGGAGAAGGAAAGGGATCGGAAGGAGTAAGGAAAGAAGTCAAAATTAGGTTGGCTTTTTTTATTTAGAAATATATATTCCATCAAAAATACAACTGTGCAGTTTACATTAGATTTGGATTTAGGATGAGATCAAGGCCACTAAGGTAGGTGTTATTACAAACTTTCAATAAAATAAACTGGAAAATAGGAACTGCACCCAAAGCGAAGGCTCTATTTAGATTAGAATCTGGTGTTCCTTGTGCACAAGTATCTTTCTTTAAAGTAAGGAGAGGCAGGGCCATGCACATGTAAGGAGAGCCGGGAACCAGTAAAACTTACCTCATTAATGCTAACATTGTATCCATATGGGTTTGCAATGACTGGTGGGTTATCATTAACATCCAGTATATTCACTCTTAAGGTATGCTCTTTCCTGCGAGGTGGAACACCTCTGTCAGATGCTTGAATCTGGAAGGTAGCAAAAGCATTATATCTAGATAGTAAGATCCTAATCTTGCACCATTCTTGTCCAATCCATTTTGACCCCATACTTCCATTCTTTGTTCTTTAGCAGTTAAGTAAACAAGAAATTAGCAACAGTACAGTCTGCCCACCCCAACTGCGGGCTTGCCATCTGTGTATTTGAACATCCACAGATGGCCCCATCCCACTGTCACTAATGGCGGCACGTGCATGCAGTACACCACTATTAAAAACCATGGGGTCCCATTGTTTTTGGCATCCATAGGGGGTCAGGAATGGAACCCCTACATATATGAAGGGCCAACTGTACTTGACTTTGAGGACCACCATCCATCCTCTACTAAAAAGGGAATTTCCATGTTGTGGGGTCATTAGGAACAGAATTAAAAATAAAACTGTCAATACCATAATGCAGGATACATATTTTTGGTGGGGCCATACATGGGATGACTGTGCTGCATGCAACTTTGATGGTGGGCATCTCCCAGTTACCTTTAAAGTGTAGTGGTCTATCAGTTCCCGGTCCAATGGTCTGGCCACAAATACTTCTCCATAGGTGTTGTTTGTTGTACGGATTTCAAAGACCCTGCCAATGTTTCCAGATACCAAAGAAAAGGCAACCTGTACAGAAAAAGAGAAGTGTACAGTGATAAATGGGAATACAGGTGGAAATTAAGAGCATTATGACCCACTAGATATAGGAAGAACAAAAGCATATTGCTTCATAATACACACATTTCTGGTGATGTCTGGAATCAAATATTAGAAAATTTACAAATGTACTGATTATGATAGTCTAGTTTTAGTCATGTTCTAGATCAGATTGTTGTGAGTAAAGAATGTGGATAGGAGCATTCATAGTGATATATCATAGCATGACGGTTCCTGTCAAATAATCAATACTTAGCACAGCAAAATCTAACTTTCTAATTCTATTCTAATTTTATATATTTAATTGAAGGGTTCACAGTTGGTTTGTGAGAACAGATGCAAAATCTGTAATGTCTGTACATGGGCGTGTTCACGTATAAGGCTGGAAATAAAAATTGGAATTTATAAGTATACAATGTAAAGCCAATAGGTGTGGTCACTAAAAAGCACTTTGCACTTAGGTTTACTACATCATGACTAAACAGCCACATGATTTTAACAGAGCTTCATTTTGGTTTTTTAAGTCCCCTAAATTCATCTTGCAGCATCTTCACTGTGTATTTCCTGGATGCTGAAGATCTGGATGGAATACCCTTTATTCTGGGTATTTACAAATATCCATTCAGACATGGATATTTTCGTACTACACTGGAATTCTTGTTGAGATCAGAAACTATCCCACAACTCGCACAATTCCACTTTGTTTATCTTAGAGCAGAGTTAGGCAAAATATTGCACAATGGGTTATTTCCAGCCGCTTCTGCACACCCAAGGACAAAACAACAAACAAAAACTAAAAAGAAGAAAAGAAAAAAGATTATGGCATTCCTAGAGGCCTGTAGGAGGGATGGAGTTGTGTTTCAACAGTGTGAGGAATTCTGTAACAACACATGCCTCCTGCCAGAAAAATCCCAAACCCAATAGTTATCCTGAAACCACTGTTAATTATTATTGTTGTTGTTATTTTAGCATCTTCTGAGTCTAGTGTGGTTGGATGAATCATTAGAAATTATCCAACCCTATCATAGTGCATGAGGATTAGACACATTGGAATTCTATTGAGAACTCTTTGTCTTTAAACACTTATGGTGAAAATAATCTAAATGAATAAGTAAGAAAGGATGTGAATGACTAAGAGGTGAGTTATATAAGCAGCTAACATATATTATATATAAGTTTAAATTCAAAACAATTAGACTTTTAAGAATGACCTTTTTTTGGAGAAATTAACAATAGGTAATTAATCTAGGTAGCAATTTAAAAGAAAGAAAAATAACACTCCTTAAATGCAAAGTGCTTCCTGTTTAATAGAGAGAACCTCCTTTTGGTACACTGTGGAAGTGAGAAAGCCACATCTGT